>NC_142814.1:6913476-7180868 GCF_049724085.1 Artemia sp. Qi Xiang Cuo
TATATCTTTTCCTGCAACTTTATCTCGGTTAAGCAAAATCTCAAAATGTTTTCGAGATTTGCCTTTGAGAAAGTTTATTTGTCTTTTTCTCATAAAAAACTTAGATTGGAGTTGTTTTTTTAGGAGGCTGATCTATCATGGCTTCAGAATTCAAACTGCTACAACCTTCAGGTTGATTTGAAGGTTTGGCACCCTGTCTTGACTCTGATATCTCTGACTCATTACCATCAAGAGTTTCTGTGAAAACGAGCATTTTTTTCTGTTTTTTCTCCTGGATCTCCATGCACTTAAAAAAAAAATCATAAACCAGCAGACGATGAACACGCTATAACACGATTTTTAGCAAAACGTATTATTTTTGTGAGAAATAAATCTACGTTTCTTCACTGACCAGCTAAAGAATGAAGTAAACAAAAAAATAATAAAAAGGAAAGAACATCTAAAGAGCAAGATACAAGTGATACAAGGTTTAGTAACAACTTCTTTTATTTTGTTCAAGACATCTAGACAGAAATAAGGCACATACGAACAATTTTACTTTTTTTCACTCACCATTTCTCAAATATTAAAATTTTTATGTTACAAAACAACGCAAAGTAGTCTAGTGACAGGGATATAGATGTCGAAAAGCATTTTCTTCAGGCTTATTTGCACCAACACGTCTGAACTTAAAAACTATGAACCAAGAGTTGGGAAAACTTTTAATAAGATATTTAGCCTGAATATTCTTACAGTTTGCGCGTCCATGCGTTATTCTGACTCTTGGTAAGTGATTCTGCTGCATACTAAATCCAAAAGACCCACAAATTATTATAATCTGAATCAAAAGTTATTTTGTTTCTCAGACCTTGTTTTTAATGTTGAAGTAATAAGTTTAAAATTGCTTAATTAATCTTGTACCTTTAGGAGAGAAAAGAAAACCAATAGTGAACAAACTGGCAATTAGACATTTACAAGTCTAGATGCTATTAGATGTTATGAAGTCAGTGGAGGACCCAGGGGAGGGGCAAGGGGGGACCCTCCCCCCTCCCCAACGTAGTCCAAAGTAGCATGATTGTGTTGTGAAGCGTTATTTTATGGTATTTGGAGGTTGTAGTCGTAGAGGTCTTTATTCTCCCTGTATAGGGGAGATACACTCTGGCCCTAAGGTAATTAAACTTTGGTAGCGTTCCTTAGGCTATGACCGAACTAATGAGGCGTACCGACTGGGTATGTTCGAGAAGCTAAGGGTAGATCGTAGAGAGGTTGTCTAGAATACAACACTTTTATTGATTTAACATATAATATAATCGGATATATTCTTTCTACTGGGACTGGCTGTCCCAAGTAGACCACAAGTCTCAAAAACTACAATAATATATAATAAGAGACAGACACTTACAATGATCCGACAAAATCCCAAGGTATTTCTAATGAGAAAATAAACGGGCAGAGGTTCACCCGGCAAGTCAAAAGGTCTACCCTCAGTCTAAAAGATCGGGGTATATATATGAAAAACCTAACCACGTCCTCCCGGTAAATTGACGCATTTAGCCAGGAAATTGGTTATTGAGCAAGTTCCCTTCAAGCCCACACATTCCACGATTTGTATCTTTATCTTAAAAAGTGGTATTTTGAAACTTTGTTTTTGCGTCTTAATATATTTTTACTCAATTAAAAATTAACTAAATTAGAAAGCTTCACCACAATACTCCCCATTTAAAGAAGAATTGTCCCAATTCTCAATATTTTACTTTTAAAACGACTTAATTTCGTTTACATCTATTATGCTGCCATCTTTGGGTCATTATGTGCATTTACCCTCAATAGGTTTCCTTAGGGTCATGTTTCTGGTCCAATATAGGCCATGTTCTTTTCTGTCGAAGGATTTCAATTTGAAATTCATCCTTGTTTCTTTTTTTTCTGTCTCTAGGAATGACAACTACTCTTTTACCCTCTTCATATGCATCTTCTGTTTTACTTGACCCCAAGCGGCTTAAACATAATATTAGTGGTTTTGCTTAAATTAGATTTATATTATAAAAGTCTTATGGATTTTTTTTAGTTTAAATTTAATTCTCATTAATAATTTAATTTATCTGTGTGACGTGGCTGATATACCGTTTATTTTTCGTTTTAGAAATGCCTTGGTAGATTTCACATAACATTTTGATTTTAAATTTTCACAAAGCATATATACATATTTCAATAACATAAGCCATTGGGCTATGTAGCACATTCTCTAGGCCTAAATTAAGTTCTGATTTTATCTCACTTTTGATGAACTTGTAGTAAAGTCTGTATTTCTGCTATAGTTTCCAAATATCAGTTGATCAAGTATGTTTTGTTTCCCGATGGTATGTGATGATAGTATCAGGATATATTTGAACTGGCTTTGAAATTTCATACTTTCCAAAAATGCATCAAAGAAATGAATGAGAAATGGATCCAAAAGGATGTTATGAAAAATTTGATTTCCAAAAAAATAAATATCCTCTCTAAAATAAATATCCACATTAGTATATATATAAAGCATATATTTTTACATGCATAGTAGAATGAAACACTCAGCATTCGAAAGTTAATTACTTTAATTACTTTCTCCACCATTTTTTTTTTTTTTTTTTTAATCACTCCAAGAATAATATCCCGCTTAAATTGAAACATTATGTTCCTTGCTGGATTATTCTTTAAAAATTAAATACTGAACTGATTATTTTGCAATATAAAAAAATTATTAATACTTTGACTCGAGGTCAAACATTTACATACGTATAACATTACATCACTAGTTAAAATTTAAAGTAAATTCAAACATCGTATATATAATAAGCATTGTATAATAACTTACACAATTATGTTAAGTAACAAATATACTTTAAAGCATCAAGCATTTTTTTTTTTTAAACGTCGATTTTTCGCAAAGCAACTTAAAAAGTGGTATAAATCTTTTTTTTTCCTCCGTAAACACTCGAATTGCGAATTTATTTACATTAGTAACAAGTATTACTGTGACACAGTAATAAAATCGCTTCAAAACAATAATAGATTTCTCTTTTACTTTCATGTTCATGAAATCATAGTGACAATCGAATTGTCTGCGGTTGTAGATAAGTTTTTTTTTTTTTTTTTTTTTTTTTTTTTTTAAACGATAGATTATGGTTTTGCACAGTCAGGATTTCTTATATCCTTCCATCCCAGGGTTTGATGTTTCATATTATACCAAAATTTAAGACCCCATATAAACAATCCTAGAACCACGATAGTAGTTATGAAATACCCCCAAGTATAGGCTAATAAGCCTTTATAGTAAGTGGTTCTTTCTATTTCTGTTTGGAAAATTGGATAATTTATGTCCATATTATTATTTAGATCTTCCAGGGTTGTCAGAAATCAGGGTGTTTCTCCTTTTATTTTTTCCGGTATGGAGATATTATTTAATTTTTTTAACATCTTTCGTACTTTCTTAATTTTTTCATTATCTTGTTCCCCATTTGTTGCTTTAAAAAGGTTTATGTTGGGTATCGGTTTTCTACCCCATTTTTCCATATTTATTTCCGTAATTTCCACCTTGGGATATTATATATTTGTCTCTCTTGTCGTTAAACGACAGTAGGGGGGAATATTAATTAGCCCCATCCCTTCTATTCGTATATCTCTTGTATTCTTCAACCCGGAAGAATTTTTGCATCTCAACTGTGCCATACACGGTTGTGGCCTGCTGAATATGAAATCGTTTTCACTAACTTTTTTCCATAGCTCCGGATTAATTGCGCGTACTATATCAACATCACATTCTTTTGGTAGGGGATTTGAGTGATCTATCTCCTCCCAAAGTTTAATAGCACAGATTTTCCTTGCGCGTAGATGCGATATAGTTTCAAAGCAGCAAAAAGGAAGTTTATCGTTTTGACATTTGATTATTTCCTGTTGCTCTGGTATCCTATATTTTAATTTGGAAATGGCTATATATGGGGGCAAATTATTTATTTTAATCCAGGGGGCGGTGTTCCTCAATCTAGAAGGGACAGTATATATTAGAAACAGCGGATATTCTTCATTTTTAACTAGGGGTACCTTCGAAAATATCCATAACTCTCCTTGCTTAATTTGCAAATAGTTTTCTGCCACGCTATAAAAGTATAGAATATTCTCGAAATTTGGTTCTAGTCCTAATTTCAATTGATAAGGTAAATGACTTTCTATGGTTTTGAGTACTTTTATTAATTTACTCGGGTTTAGAATTTTTTGTCAAAAGGGTTAGAAACTCTAACTCCAATTGATTAAATTCATGAGATATTTCCATGATGGCACTAGATAATAACTGTAGAGCCATCTGAAGATTTATATCTTCTATTATTTCACTTTGGTTTCCTATTATTTGTTTTAGAGTTATGAATACTGCATTGGTTATCTCCTTTTTAAAAATGGAAAGCGTATTGATTGTTTGATTCACTTTTTCTTCGATTTTGGATAACCTTGTTTCGTGATGTTTTAAGATTGTTAATTGTTTGCCTACAAAGTGTAGAAGATTTTGATTTGTTACTTCGACTTTTCCTATTCGTTTTTCAGCTTCCTTCCACGTAGTCTCAGATACAGTACCGAATATATATTCTGAGATTTCACCTACAATACCGATTAGGCTTCTTTTCTTTCTGGCTAATGTATTGTCTGGTTCACTTTTGTTTTGTTTTTGGAGCTTAATTATCATTCTTTTTATATCTTCTAGAACCCCATTGATTTGGTTGTTCAGTACTCTGAACAACAAAGTTGCCTGCGTTTTAAATAATGATGCTTTTATTTCTTTTTCTATTACCTGCGGGGGTGTGAAAGGAGGCGGGTTAAAAGTTTTTTCTAATTCTCTCCTTGACATTTCCAGATTATTTGCAAGCACCGTTACTTGGCTCTGGAGGGTATGTAAGACTGAAGCATCAAACCTAATCGCGATTTGCCAGTAGCCTTCCAGGGGTTTCAATGTATTCATTCTGCGAAACGATACTCCCTTTATAACCCTAAATTCGGCCGCAATAAGCTGGAGAAGATTAAAAACGCAAATTATTGTCCAATTTCTCATCTGTGATAAATATTCCATATATCAATCATATATAAACACTAAAAACAAAAAAAACAAATTTTTTTTTTTGAACGTGTTGAAAATCAACGCGTAATTCCTGCGTATTCTGCATATTCTTGGATCATTTGCAATTGCCTTGGCGTTATCGTTAATTCTTGTAATTCGGTTACTTCCTTTCTGACATTTTGTATTTTACTCTTCTGATAAATAATCCAAACTGTTATAAGTGTAAATAGACTTACACATACTGTGCCCATTATGCACCCTACTAAAAATAATTCATTAAATTTAATGCTTTCTTCCCTTATTACTCTCAGTGTAACATCTGTTTGACTGAGTGCTATTTCTTTCTCTTATTACATATCTTTCAGCATTTGGGGCCAACTAATACACTCTTTAAAATTCTTTTTCCAATTTTCTACTATATGTTTACTACTTTTTTTGAAAAAAAATTCTAATTTGCTTGGTAAAATTGTTTTAATTTTTAATGGAGTTAATTTATTAGTGTTTTTTTCTGATCTTAGTCTATTTTCTCTTTTAAGTATGAAATTTGTATCTTTGTGCCATAGATTACATTCTGACATTGTCGATATAATTAGTGGAAAATTTGGTATTTCCCTGTCTTGAACACTAGTTCCCTCTAGCGTAACATTATTTGAAAACAATACTTCTGATGCGCTTACTTTTATAATTCCTTCAGTTGTTGCATAAGGTTTAGAAACTTCCCAATGGCATGTTTTTTTAATGCCTTGTTGATTTTTCAAAATTATGTTTACCCAGCATTTTAAACTATTTCCATTTTGTGTTCTTTTTAGCCCTTTTTTGGTCAGTTCTAGTTTAAAAATACCATTTTCCAAAACGTCCATGATCCAAATTTTTTCTAGAGAAATTATTCTTTCTCGGTTGTTTTCTACTAGTACGTACGCTGAAGTTGATGTCATCGTGATTACTACTCCCTGTAGGCCCCCTGTTGCCATGGAAAATGTTTGATACATGGTAAATACGCTATTTTTCTGAACTAGGGGTATTTTCACGTTTATTCGGAGGTTTCCCGCTAATATAAATTAAGACGCTTTTAATAGCTTAGCATACCAGCGTAAGGGGTCTATTGGGTCTAACCCCGAAGGTAATTCATAGTACCCTTCCTTTAATACAAAAAACTCTATGTTTTACAAGATCTCTTTTAATTCCTTTGGAGGTAACAGAAGTTTCGGAGTTTGTCCTAACTTTAATAAACCTTATGCTCTCATAACTTCAATTGTATATTCACTTAAAGTTTGTAGATGTGTCATTAGCTCTAGCGTGCTTGCAGCTAAATATTCTCCATATAGCGACTTATCTTCTTTACTTCCATTAATCAATAAATCCTCTATTTTATTAAATATATTATAAATGTCCCTTAGAGTCCAATTTAGTCTGGAGATTATTTTATTCTGAGCTATTCTTAACAATTTTTTTTCTTTTCTAATACGATAATAGGTTTTGCTAGAATTTTTTGTCTTTTCTTACTCCGGGCTATTGCCATGAATTATTTTCGAGTAATATTTTTGTATATCTTCGAAGGCTATATTCGTTTTATTTTGTTCTTCTATTAGTGATTCAACATTAGCATTTGTGCGGTGTTTCGTCACATGCATTATTGCTTCTACTTGTCTGTTTATTGCGTACAATTTTGCCAGCACCGATAGCTCAAAACTATGGGATATATTTGCCATTCTTTCATATCTGGTTTTTCGCGAAATTATTTTTGTCTTCTCGGTTACTAGTTTTCTACAAAAATGTTTCGATTATCCTTTGATAAGAGTCCTTTTTTAATCTTTTGGTATATAACATTTTTTGTAAATGTTTAAATCTATTTCGAATAGGACTTGCCCGCAATTTTCTACAATTCTCACCTGGTGTATTTGCTTTATAACTCCTCCGTCAACTACTTGTACTTTCTCGCCCTCTAATTTCTTTTTGTCATCTTAGCACTTTCTCCTGATAATAATATCGATGAAACAACCCACCAGTAAAACTTCCCCATTGTCTAAAATTAGTTTCTCCTATTACCCTTTTTCCGACCTTTTTATTAAAAAGGATTTTTTTTTCTTTTGCAAAATTATTTCTTAAACTTTATATAGCTATACCGCATATTAGGGGTTCTAAACAAAAATTTTGAAAAAAATTTCGTAGCCCTGAAAGTTAATTGGTTAATATTTTCCCGTTGTCTTGGTATACTGTCTTCCTTAACGGGCCCAGACTGTGTATCACCTCACAGGAGTGATTTGAAAGTCTGAGTATCCATTTTATATCACTTTTTTTAAACGTCTCTATCAGTTTCTTTGAATCTTCTTGTTCTTTTAAAACTTGTAACAATTCTTTGTTTTCTTTCGTTATTTTTGTGTTGTTTTTTACCTCCTTTTTTAATTTTTGTAAAAACTGATATTAGGATATTTTCCTACCTCTGAGAGGATTCGTATTAAAACGGTTAACATACATTCTTTTGAAAAGTCTTCTCTCTCTACGAGGTTGCGTTTACTGGCCTTAATGAATTTGTTTAAACCCTTTTTGTCGTTTATTTGTGTTGAGAATTCATGCGTCATGCCCTATAATTTTATATACTCACGTATAAATATATTTATTTATTCATGATTTTTTTTCCGCTGATTTTTGACCTTTTTTTTTTTTTTTTTTTAATTTTGCCTCACAATTGCTTATTTTTCTTTATTAATAAAAATGTACGTTTTTCTATATCCTGATTCCCACCAATTTGTGTGGTTTTCGTAGCAGACATAAATTCCATGTCTGTGGTATTTTACCAAAAATTTGTGCCTATGTCAAGCCAAAAGTTGCTCAGAGATAGGGTTTATCTTTTTGCGGCTTCCCTATAATTTTTTTAAAATATATAATTCGTGTCTGGAATTTTCCTCAGTTTAATTTGCGCTTTTGTTTTATACAGTCATTGAGTGTAGTTTGTCCCTCTTGTGATATTTTGGCTATTATTCTGTTCTACAAGTGTATGGGTTTAGTGCATTGGTAGATGTGCTAGACCATGCCATTTCCCATGGTCTAGCACGTATCTGCCCAGCACTCAGCTCAAACCTCCTCCAAAGTTTGATTTTTATTTCTGATCTATATTTGGTTAGCTTGGTGGATTCCCCCCCAATGACCAGGATCTTAGCATTTTTTTTTTTAAATGCAGTTCTGTCATTGGTGTTTTTCACCTGCAATGTCCTCGCCCTGTTATTCCTGATAATGGTTTGTTGTGAATTTATTTAATATGTGAAATTAATTATACCCGAGAAAACTTTGTTTTACATGGTGTTAACTTTTTAAATTGTGACTCATTTTATCTACGGCTTCTTGTTTATACATATCTTCCTTATTGGTAAGTGTTTAATTTATTATACATTTGACTATTTATAACAAGATTACAGCTAGCTTATACATGTAGCGCGCACTTAATGTAAACTCTTGCTGTTTTTCCTATTATAATTATTTTAAAATTCTTCAAAAACAATTTTTTTTCAAATTCGACTGAAAATGTCGCCTCAGAGAGTCAGAGGTCAGTAGATGCATTGGATGTACTTAACAACGAGAGACCAGCCGTGTTTGAGCTCAACTCCAAATTTGCTAGCGTTCTATGACCCTCTTTCAGTAAACTATCCTCCTTCGTTTTTTTTTTAATTATCCCCCCCGAAAGAAAAAAATTTTTTTTCAACATGCATATCAAAAGAATCGCATTTTAATGCTGATTCTAAATATGTATAATTTAGTTAGGTTTACTACACCCATTTAAAAGTTACGTGGCTTTACTTATATTCTTTTTCTATGAAACGAAACCTAATTCGTTTTGTCAATCTTGACATTTCACCGCTCGCGAAGTCTTATCTCGTATTGGAAAAAAAATTTTGTGCAGGAACCCAAGATGTCACCTCAGATCAGAAATAATAATTTGGTGTTGGAATTTTATGTTCATAATTTTCACTGGCGATTTATATTTGAACGAAATTTGATATTATCTATGTACCGATTAAAAATAAAATATAGATATTTCTTTAGTGGCGGTTATACTCGTTTGATTTTTATTTAATATTTTTTTTGTTATTAATGTTTTATTCAAATATTAATCTGCTGGGAGCTGCGCTTGTTCTGCCTTTTCCGTTTCCTGGTCCGAGTTCTGGACTCCAAATTTTTGCTTTTCTTTCTTGTAATATTTTCAAGTTTTTCCGTGGTTCCTATAGTGTGGCTTACAAGGCTCTGATTCTGAGTGCTGTTTTGTTGCCTCGTCAAATCTCTTTAATCGTTGTTTTTCTTGATGTTTGGCCTTTTTTATGAGTGTTTTGGCGACTTGTGCTGCCGACAAAGGAACTTCTTGCTGCCTCTTTGGATTCTTCACTGTTCTCCATAATTTTTCTCTCAAAGAAGGTTTTCTTGACGCTGGCCCAGGCTTAGCTATGTCGTTTTCTGTCGAAGAATTTTCTGTGTCACATTCTGTTAGCTCGCGTCTGGTAGATGGCGTTTGTTCCAAAAGCCATTTTTGCGCTACGACTGTAGGTGAGTCTAGCGTATGAAAATCTGATAATTCTTTGGTTTCTTCCAATTTTTCTTCCTCTTTGGATTTAACCTCTGGTTTATTATGTCTTAAACCAGTAGGTTTTGTTTGAGGCTCTTCTATGTCGCTTACATCGCTTGTATCCGATGAATATTGAACTTTTCTTTTTTTCTCTTGTTTGTTGTGGAAAGTTTGCAGCAAAGGTTTGGCTAAATATTCTTTCCTCTCCTCCCAACTGTTTTGGTCATTAAAAAGATCATAAAATTCATATGGCCTTTTGATATATACAGGTGGGATCGTTTCTTCTATTTCTTCTTCTGAAAATATAGGCTCTGCTTTTCACGGTTTGAAAAAATATCACTTTATATTCTATTATGGTGTATTACTTCTTCCTTTTCCTTATGCTGATGTTTTAGAACATATGTTAAGTTTTTTGATAGGAATTTTGTAATTCTGAAAGTACCTTCCAAATTTAGTTTTAACTTTTTTTTCATTCAATGCTCGTTTTTTGAACATAAACAAACTATTTTAGACAGACACTATCCCTATTTGTTCATTGCCTTTTTCATTTTTCTTTTTGTTCTGCTTTAGCAAATTCTAGATTATCTTTAAATTTCTCCGTATGTTTTTTCATTCACATCACCATTTCTTGCTTATATTGGTCTAATTTGTAATATATTCTGTCGTTTTGTTTTTTATTCAAAAAAATTCTGGGATCTCTTATGTGTTGTAAAAAAACGGCGTTTCTTTTAAGGTACGTGAAAAAGCCGTATTTATTGCAAAGACTACAAATGGTAAATGTTCATCCCAATTTTCATTTTCCTCTCTTGCATGTATTCCCAGCATGTAAGCTAAGTCCCTATGCTTACGTTCAACCTTCCCATTAGCTGCTGCAAGGTAAGAAGAGGTAAACCGTCGTCTAACCCCCAGATATTCTGTAATTTCGTCTAATAATTTGGCTCTAAAACATGGCCCATTGTCGCTAAGTAAAACTCTAGGGAAAACCCCGTGTTCCAAAAATAGGCGATTGACCAAAACTTTCGCAATGGTTTTTGTCTTTTCATCTTTAATTGAAAAAGCGTATAAATATGAATTAAAAAGGTCTACTATGGTGAGTACACACCTGTTTCCTTTCCTGGAAACTGGTAAACTTCCCCCGGATCCCCAAACGTCTATTTACATTATTTCTCTTACCGCTGAAGGGGTGGGGTATTGACCTAATTCAGCCCTAGGGGTTTTTGGTGGAGACTTTTGTTTGGCGCACTCTTGGCAGCTTTGTATAACAGTTTTTACTTTTGAGTACATTTTTGGAAAATAAAAATCTCACGTCAGCCTACCCGTAGTTTTTGCTTCTCCCATTTCATAGCCAATCGTTTCATGTACTATCTGCAATACTTTTTTCATCCAGAGATTCTGGAATCATTGGATTAATTTTAAGTCATTTTTTCTATATTCTTGTTATGGTTTGTGGTATCTTACTAGAAAGTTTTTACTTTCGTCCAGATCAATATTATCTAAGTCCTTTAAAAACTGTTAAAAGTGCTCTGGCAGTTCTGTTCCTTTTGATAATAAAGATTTCATTGCTAAACAAAAATTGGCTTTATTTTGATGCTTTGAAAAATTTTCATCAGACACTATTTCTACACCATCTAGTTCGTTGTGGAAGGTTGTTGTCACATTTTCTTTCGTATCTTGATTCCATGATAAATATTGTGTAAAATATTTGTACGGCTCTTTATTTATTTTTGAGATTACGAGTATCATTGCAGACGTAGTATCAACCGTTTTAGCTGGGCTGTAGTATTTTGCATTGTATGTAGCCAAACTAATGATTTTTTGTTTGCCCTTAAAATAAATTTTTTTCCAAGCAAAAATTGTCGAAAATATTCTGCAAATACTACAAGTACTAAACACTCCCTTTCAACTGTCGAGTATTTCTTTTCTGTTTCCGTCAGTGACCTACTGGCGTATTGAACTATTGATTCTACTCCTTCAGAATTAATGTTTAATAATATGGCCCCTATACCGTACCCCGAAGCATCTGTTTGCAAACAGAAGTCTTGTGACAAATCTGGAAATTTAAGTATTGGTGCCAGTAATAATTGCTTTTTATTTCATTTAGCGCTTGTTTTGCGTCCTCTGGACATTCGAATTTACCTGATTTCTTTAAAAGGTTCGTCAAAGGTTGTGCTATTGTGGCATAATATTCAATATATCGTCTAAAATAGCTTAATAACCCACAAACTGATCTGCAGCTTTTTTGATCTTTAGGAGGCTGTAAATTTTCTATGACTTTAAATTTTTTCAGATTTGGTAAAATTGTACCTTGGTTTATCAGGTGTCCAAGAAATACTAAATTTGGTACCACCATTTTTAACTTTTATCGTTTGAATTTTATGCTTGATATTTCAAGCTTTTCCAGTATTTTTCTAAGTCCGATCATATAGTCTTACAAATTTTCATTAATCAGAAAAACATCACCAAAATAAGGTAATGCATCCTTTTTCCTTCCTGGTTTGTTATCTTTCAACAACAAATTCATTTGGCAAATAAAGCAATTCGGACTAAATAATAAGCCAAATGACCCATGTTCAATTTTTTACATCCTGCCATTGTCTAAGATTACTGTAGCCCTATGCTTAGTTTTTGCATCGAAAGCGATTTGCCAATATCCTGCTTTTAAATTAAAAATAGTGTAATATTTTGAATCCTATAACGAATATAAAATCGAACTAATTTTCGGTAGTTTAATCATATCTGTAACCGTAAAGACGCTTGGTGCTCTAAAGTCCACTCATAACCTAGAGTTACTATCTTTTTTTCTGACTATCATTTATTGAAGCAACAGTCACTACATCTTTTTTTACTTATACACCTATATTCCATTTCTTTTATTATTCTATCTAGACATGGATTTAAATGATGAGTTGTTTTCTACGTTGCATTCTTGATTTGAGGGCCCTCTGTTGATATTTTGTGCGTGATTACGTGAGTTAATTCGCAATTTTTTTTTTATCTTGCAAAACTCCATTTAAATTCCCAAAGAATATTGTCTACCCTAGTTTTTAAGCTTTCTAATAAATTTTTTAAATCAAATTGTTGGAAAAAATCCGTTGCTGATAGTTCATACTCTTTTTGTAGTATCGGTTTTAATGAGAATCTATGTTTGCGGCTAAAAGTGAAATTGACTTTTAATTCTGGACTGCTCAGGGATTTTATTTTTGAATTTTAAATTTTTCCTACTGATCCAAGCTCTACCTTGTTCAGTTTTATTTTATCATTATTTAGATTTTATAGTTTTGAGTATGATATAACATTTTCAATTTATATAACTTGATTTTCCACGAAAGTCACTGGGTATTCTTTTATGGTGTACCCCCTATCACGGCATCCATCGTTTTAACCTTTCCATTTTTTTCATTTAATTTAGCTAGGACTTGAGCTGTCGTTCCCCCATCTATTGTGATTTTTCCACTTATTTTTAGTTTGTAATTCGAATCTTTACTTTTGTCAATTGTTGTTACTCAAATTTGCCTATTAATTTCATTTGCCTGGTGTATTTTGATTGTATTGGATATGGGTTCCCATATAATCCCGTATTTTCTAATGACATCTACTCCTAGAATACAAGAAAATGGTAGCTGCTTGCATATTATTACGGTTTCTGTTATTTCTGTATCCCCTGCACTAAATTTGTGAGGACATTCTCCCAAAATTGTCAGCGTGTGCCCTGCCACTGATGTCAGAGTATTTTGGCATTTGCTCATTCGATTTTTGACACTTGGAGGAAGATTAATGAAGATTTTCTATCGAATTAATGATTTAAATTCACCTGTTTCTAGTAAACCTGTAAAATTTTGAAAATACTCGATTTTAGAACGACGCATAATCGGTAAATTATTATTATTTGCATTTGTATCACAACATTCTAAATTATATAGGGGTCTTTGTAAGGAAACAGCTGAATTGACCCTTACTGGCTGGTTTCTCTGATTAAATGCCCACTGTTTGACTAAAAATTTCTGGCATTATTATAGTTTTATTCTGCGCTACTAATTTGACCCAGGGTATCGTTAACTTTTTGCCTTCTAGGCCTAAATTAAGGAATATTATTAGGTGTTTTCTAAGTATTATTTGTTCCCTGTCTTCCTAAATTTCTCCTCCCCTGTGTTCTGAATTGGTATCTTGTTTTGTACGTCTGGCCTTCTTTGCTTATTCTATGCCAGCAATCTGCTGCAGACTGGTTTTTTTTGCTACAACAATAGCAATAAAATTTTCTCTTAATTTGTTTGCTTGTGCTCGTGTTATTTGTGAATATTTTTGATCGGTCCTTGTTGGTTCCCAAACTATCTGTCTTTGGTGGGGGAGGATGCCCATTTTTTATATAGTTATTAGTTGCTAATCTCTCAAGGTCATGGAATTTATCATCTATCTCCCTAGACGGTAACCTTCGGCCTCCGTCGTGCCTTTTTGGTTCATGATTCGGCTCTTCAAAGTTCACCCTTTTCTGTCCTCTTTCCTATATATATATATATATATATATATATATATATATATATATATATATATATATATATATATATATATATATATATATATATATATATATATATATATATATATATATATATATATATATATATATATATATATATATATATATATATATATATATATATATATATATATATATATATATATATATATATATATATATATATATATATATATATATATATATATAAATATATATATATATATATATATATATATATATATATATATATATATATATATATATATATATATATATATATATATATATATATATATATATATATATATATATATATATATATATATATATATATATATATATATATATATATATATATATATATATATATATAACACAAAAATATATATATATATTATTTCCATTATTTATAGAAATATATAAATATAATAAGTATATAAAAATATATAAAAATAGCAGAATTGCAAAATCTTTTACTGATCGTCATTGTTAGTATTCAGTCTTTTGAAGTAAGAAAAACATTTTAAAGTGTTTTAACTGAACTGGACTGAGTACTGAGTGTCCTAAAATTAAACTAAAAAGTATAATATCAGAAAAAGTTCAAGCCACTAAAACTAGTTGGAACATAAGTGGAGGAAGACATTTTTGAGAAATCATTGAAATCATAGTCTATGCTTCAAGCTTTTACTTCTTATCAGGAAAATAAAAATGTCGGGTCACAACAGAGATTCATGTGGAGACGAGACAGGTGATAAGCACAAAAATGGTTTACTTCATACAGGGGTGGACCCAGGATTTTTCAGGGGGGGGGGGGGGTTGCAAAATAGGTTGATTCGATAAACTTGCGTTAGGAGCAAATTTAATTAACGCAATTGTGGTAAAGCTTTCTAATTTAGTTTATTTTTAATTGAGTAAAAATATATTAAGACGCAAAAAAAAAGTTTCAAAATACCACTTTTTAAGATAAGGATACAAATCGTGGAATGTGTGGGCTTGAAGGGAACTTGCTCAATAACCAATTTCCTGGCTAAATGCGTCAATGTACCGGAAGGACGTGGTTAGGTTTTTCGTATATATACCCCGATTTTTGAGACTGAGGGTAGACCTTTTGACTTGCCGGGTGAACCTCTGCCCGTTTATTTTCTCATTAGAAATACCTTGGGATTTTGTCGGATCATTGTAAGCGTCGGATCAAAGCTAATACAAATTAGCTTTTCCCAATATTTCTAAATACTTTTGTCTATCAAACACAGTTTTTGAGAGTATTTGCTGTTTTTTCCAGACTACATTTTGAATAGCTAGCTTTTAAAGGTCTTGATTTAGAAGAAGTCCCATAGGAATACAGTACTGGAGGCCAGCAAGGTTTTAAGAGTAGGAATATATAAAAATATAAATATATAAATTATTTATAAAAATATTATAATATTTTATTAAAATTATTAAATATATTATTTATTATATAATATATATATATATATATATATATATATATATATATATATATATATATATATATATATATATATATATATATATATATATATATATATATATATATATATATATATATATATATATATATATATATATATATATATATATATATATATATATATATATATATATATATATATATATATATATATATATATATATATATATATATATATATATATATATATATATATATATATATATATATATATATATATATATATATATATATATATATATATATATATATATATATATATATATATATATATATATATATATATATATATATATATATATATATATATATATATATATATATATATATATATATATATATATATATATATATATATATATATATATATATATATATATATATATATATATATATATATATATATATATATATATATATATATATATATATATATATATATATATATATATATATATATATATATATATATATATATATATATATATATATACAATGAAGGTTTGGCTAGACTTGAACTTATTACATTGGAATCACGACGTCACATCCTTACCATGAACTTTGGTCTCAAGTGCCTTAATTCTGACTATCATCGACGTTTTCTCCTCCCTTTAAAGAAAATCCCCCAACCCTTCCTAATACAAGGCGCAATGCTCTTAGAGCTCCAAATACCCAACTGGACCTCTATCCTCAAATGTTGACCATGAGATACAAAAACTCTTTTGTCCCCTATTTTGTTTCCTATTTTAATAATTGGTATAACTTTTCCCCTGACATCTGTTTTATTATTGATTCAATTTTTTGTTTTATGTTTATCACATAACATTTGTTTTATCATGGTAATTCTGACGTGCTTATGCTAGCTTTTGTGCTATTTTAGCCAATAAATCATATTCTATTCTATATATATAAATATATATATATATATATATATATATATATATATATATATATATATATATATATATATATATATATATATATATATATATATATATATATATATATATATATATATATATATATATATATATATATATATATATATATATATATATATATATATATATATATATATATATATATATATATAAATTATATATATATATATAATAATTATATATATATATATATTTATATAATAAATAATATATTTAATAATTTAAATAAAAATATTATAATATTTTTATAAATAATTTTATTTATTTATATTTTTTATATATTCCTACTCTTAAAACCTTGCTGGCCTCCAGTACTGTATTCCTATGGGTCTGTATTCCTATATATATATATATATATATATATATATATATATATATATATATATATATATATATATATATATATATATATATATATATATATATATATATATATATATATATATATATATATATATATATATATATATATATATATATATATATATATATATATATATATATAAATATATATATATAATAATTATATATATATATATATATATATATATATTATATAATAAATAATATATTTAATAATTTAAATAAAATATAATAATATTTTTATAAATAATTTTATATATTTATATTTTTATATATTCCTACTCTTAAAACCTTGCTGGCCTCCAGTACTGTATTCCTATGGGACTTCTTCTAAATCAAGACCTTTAAAAGCTAGCTATTCAAAATGCAGTCTGGAAAAAACAGCGAATACTCTCAAAAACTGTGTTTGATAGACAAAAGTATTTAGAAATATTGGGAAAAGCTAATTTGTATTTAAATACAAGGAAAAAATAATTAAATACTTACTTAAATCACTTATTTAATTACGTTGAAAAGTAATTAAATATGTGTTTGAATACTTGTAATCAATTACTTGACATTAACAAATTTAAACTTTTGCTAAATCTCATTGTGAACAAGCCTTGACACAAATTTCTCAGTTTGGCCTTGACAACAACGTCCATCATTTTTCATATAATTATATATACTGAGAATAACTTAGCAAGCAAACTAACGAACCAAATAATTAAAATACAAGTTACGAGATATAAATATTTAATTATCCAATTGACATTCACGGGTTGGCTTCTTTCATAATAGCTGGCGCTATATGTATGGAATAAATATTCACTTCTACGTAATAAGACGTCCTGGCTCTTTTTGGCCGTTATTATTAGTATTTTTTGCTATCGCTAGTTAAATGAATTGAGTTAAAATGAGCACTTTGTTTATCTTTGCTCTTATTTTATTTTGTTTATATTCTTTTGCTGAGTAAGTAATTTAGCTCATTTCTTTTTGCCAGAATCCTATAGTTAAAACCGGCTATATACCCATGGTTCGGTGATAGGTTGGAAGAGGAGAAGTCTTACGAGCCCTAAAAATCTGAAAAATATATGCCCTTAACTTTCTTTAATCATATGATATACATTTTATGTTTTAGGGCACATATGATCAGTGGCGTATCCAGGGGGTGAGGGGGGCACGCGCCCCCTAACATAGTTTAAAGTAGTGTAATTTACTTCATTAACACAATTTTCCGTTAATTAAACTTGCTGCTAACGCAAGTTTATCGGATCAACCTATTTTGCACCCCCCCCCCCAAAAAAAAAGAATCCTGGATCCGCCCTTGCATATGATATATATACAAGTTTTATCAATCTCGATATTATTTTGTAGATAGAAAACAACACAAATTAGATCCCCTCACAATACCAGGATATGATATAAAAGACAAAACCCACAAAACGGTAGAGAATATTTACCTTGCACCTGAGAAGGGGCTTTAAAAAAAAATATGAATAAAAGGATATCTAAGACACACTTTAAATGTCAAAAAATACAAAAGGTTCAAAAAATCTGACATCATGAGGTTAATTCCTATGCTTACAAAAATATGTTTAAGTAAAATTTCAGTTCTGGAAAGATCTTAAGATTTTCTATAAGATTCTTTTGGTCATTAAATAAAAAAAACAAGTTTTTAACTGAAAGTAAGAAACGACATTAAAACTTAAAACGAACAGAAATTAGTCCGTATATGAAAGGAGCTGTCTCCTCCTCAACGCCTTACTCTTTACGCTAAACTTTTTTATTGTTTTTAAAAATAGAGTTGTGAGAAATTAAAACTTTAGCTTAAAGATAAAGGCGGGGAGGAGGGGACAGCCCCTTTCATATACGGAATAATTTCTGTGTCATTTTAAGTTTTCATGTCGCTCCTTACTTTCAGTTAAAAAAACTTGTTTTTTTTTATTTAATTTTTGAACACTTTTGAATAAATGCAGGTTTTTATCTTGGCTCACAGTACATGAATAATTAAAACAAAATTTTCATATTAATTTACTTTTATTTGCTTAAATGGCTTTCTCGAAACTTGTTTCATTTTATTTACGTTTTTATTAGTAATAAATATACATAACTTACGAATTAACTTACGTAACGAACTTCTATATTCATATATTTTTAATACGTATATTAGGGCGTTCGCCCCGTAGTCAATACCTTGCTCTTTAAGCGAAAGTTCGAATTTTGTTCCAATTCTTTAAAACTGACCGCTTAATCACAAAGGCCGTTAATTAGAATAAATAGCTCTTATGAAAGTACTAAAAAATCTCTGGCTTAAAGAGTGAGGTATTGAGTAGGGGGTGAACCCAATCATATATGTAATATTTTCTGTTCGTTTGAAGTTTTTATGTTGCTGCTGTTGCAGTTGAAAAACTTGTTTTTTTATATTTAATTTCTGATCTTTTTTTAAATAATGCTGGGAAGTCCGGCGTCCCCTTCATAGCAATGTCCCTTCCCCCATGAAAACTTCATTCATGGAAAGATCCTCCCAAATAACCCCCGAACCCCCCCCCCCACTACCAGGAAAAATCTCCCCTGAAAACGTCTGTACTGTATACTTACCAATAACCAATACAATATGTTAACATTGGGTAAAGTTCATAAATTTCAGCCCTCCTCCCGGGAACTTCGGGGGATTAAGTCATCTTAAAAGACATACTTATAATATTTTCGAACATGCTGAACAAAATGGCTATCTCAAAATTTTGATCAGATGACTTTGGGAAAAAAATGAGCGTGGGAGGGGGCCTAATTGCCCTCCATTTTTTTGTCACTTAAAAAGGGCACTAGAACTTTATATTTCCATTCCATAGAGCCCTCCCACGATATTCTAGGACCAATGGGTCGATACGATCACCCCTGGGAAAAAAAAACACAAATAAACAGGCACCCGTGATCTTCTGGCAAAAAATGCAAAATTCCACATTTTTGTAGATAGGAGCTTGAAACCTCTACAGTAGGGTTCTCTGATACGCAGAATATGATGGTGTGTTTTTTTATTAAGGTTCTATAGCTTTTAAAAGGTCTTTCCCCCTTTTTTCGAAAATCAGCCAAATTTTCTCAGGTAGGATTATTGACTTTTGATAGGTAGGATTAAACTTGATGAAACTTATATATTTGAAATCAGCATTAAAATTCGTTTCTTTTGATGTATCTATTTTTATAAAAATACCGTTTTCTAGAGTTTCGGTTACCATTGAGACAGGTCCCAATAACCAATACTATATGTTAACATTGGGTAAAGTTCATAACTTTCAGCCCTCCCCCTGGGGGCTTAAAGGGATTAAGTCATCCTAAAAGACATAGTTATAATATTTTCGTCCATGCTGAACAAAATAGCTATCTCAAAATTTTGATCGGGTGACTTTGGGAAAAAATGAGCGTGGGAGGGGGCCTAGTTGGCCTCCATTTTTTTGGTCACTTAAAAAGGGTACTAGAACTTTTAATTTCCGTTCCAATGAGCCCTCCCACGATATTCTAGGACCACTGGGTCGATACGATCACCCCTGGGAAAAAGAAAAAAAAAAAAAAAATAAATAAACATATATATTTGAAATCAGAATTAAAATTTGATTTTTTTTATGTATCTATTGGTATCAAAATTCCGTTTTTTAGAGTTTCGGTTACCATTGAGCCGGGTCCCTCCTTACTTACAGTTCGTTACCACGAACTGTTTGATATGGGTTTTGCGCCCAACTTATGTTAATTTCTGCTCGTTTTGAGTTTCACTCGGTTATTTATTGTAATTTCTGTTCGTTTTGGGTTTTATTTATTTACCGATGCTGATTTGTGGTAGTTTCACGCTTGGTAGATTATTTGATTTTACTTCTGCTCATTTTTTGTTTAATGGAATTCTTTACTTTTCTTTGAAAAACTTATTTTGTGGAAAAAGTTTTTTTAATTAATTTCTGTTCGTTTTATATTGACATAGTCTTTTAAGGGAAAAGAAAATAATACTTCAAATCTATTCGTTTTTTAAGCCTTTATAGTTTGGCCTACTATTTGTATACTGGAGAAAAATTTTCAGCAATTCTTAACAACATACACCCTTTTAAAAATCTGGACACAAATAGTACTGTTTAAATTAGTTTCATACCTCCTCGAGTTGACCTGAAATGGAAAACTTAATGCCATTCGCAAAACAATCTGTTTACTTTCTTTCATAGCTTGGATATAATTACGCTATTTGGATTTGATTAAGTTTTAAGAGCAGAAGTAGCCCCAAAAGTTTGTATATAATAGCCTCAGTCGTTCTTGGGATATTGCTGAGATGCCTTACTGGGAATTAGCTTTAGCACAGTGCATTTTGATTTAATCTTAAGGCAGCATTTAGTTTTTAAACATAATGAAAGAATGGGAGGGTGGGCGTGGGAAGGTGAGTGGAAGGGTGATTACTTGCCCTCCAATCACTTTTGACTATTAAAAAGGGCATCAAACTTTTCTATTTTCAATGGAATGAGCCCTTTTCGAAGTTCCCACGACAACTCCTTCGATACGAAGTGCTCTGGTCTAAACAACAACAACAACAATAAATATCACTAATCACTCTCGACTATTAAAAAGGCTACTAACCCTTTGAATTTTAAATTGAATGAGCCCCTTTTCAGGTTTCTACGACAAAGATTTCAATAAAACCTTATATGCCCCCAGGGTATAACTTATAACCCTTGCCCTGAGGGTTGTGGGGGAGTGTCCTTTTAAAAAATATATTTTCTATCTGGAAATCAACTACATTGAACAAAATGGCTATCTCAAAATTTTGATTGGATGTGTTTGGGGGGATGATGGGCGGGGGGGGGGGGCTAGTTGCCCTCCAATCACATTCGACTATGAAAAAGGGCACTAGGCCTTTGAATTTCCAATCGAATGAGCTTGTATTGAAGTTTCTACGACAACGCCTTCTATAAAATCCTTAGATACCCCCAGGGCATAGCTTAAAACCCTTTCCCTGAATGTTGCGAAGGGAGTATCCACCTCAAAAACATATTTTCTATCTGGAAATCAACTAGCCTACGCTGAACAAAATGGCTTTCTCAAAATTTTCATTGGATGTGTCTGGGGGAATGATGGGCAGGGGTGGGGGGGGGGGGCTAGTTGCCCTCCAATTACTTTCTACTATTAAAAAGGGCACCAGCCCTTTGAATTTCCAATCGAATGAGCCTGTATTTAAGTCTCTACGACAACGCCTTCTATAAAAACCTTATATACTCCGAGGGCATAACTTAAAACCCTTGCCTTGAGGGTTGTGGGGGAGTGTCCTCCTCAAAAACATATTTTCTATCTGGAAATCAACTAGCCTATGCTGAACAAAATGGCTATCTTAAAATTTTGATTGGATGTGTTTGGGGGAATGATGGGCGTGGGGGGGGCTAGGTGCCCTCCAATCACTTTTGACTATTAAAAAGGGCACTATCCCTTTGAATTTCCAATCAAATGAGCCTGTTTTGAAGTTTCTACGATAACACCTTCTATAAAATTCTTATATGGCCCCAGGGTATAACTTAAAACCCTTGCCCTGAGTGTCGTGGCGGAGTGTTCTCCTCAAAAACATATTTTCTACCTGGAAATCAGCTAAGCTGAACAAAATGGCAACATAAAAATTTTGATTGGATGCGTTTGGGGGAATGATGAACGTGGGGGGGCGGGGTGGCTAGTTGCCCTCCAATCAATTTAGACTATTAAAAGGGTACTAGCCCTTTGAATTTCCAATCGAATGTGCCCCTTTTGAAGTTTGTACAACAACACCTTCTATAAAAACCTTATATGGCCCCAGTACATAACTTAAAACCCTTGCCTTGAGGGTTGTAGGGGAGTGTCCTCCTCAAAAACATATTTTCTATCTGGAAATCAACTACGTTCAACATAATGGCTATCTCAAAATTTTGATCAGATGTATTTGGGGGAATGATGGGCATGGAGAGGGGGCTAGTTGCCCTCCAGTCACTTTCGACCGTTAAAAAGGGTACTAGCCCTTTGAATTTCCAATCGAATGAGCCTGTCTTGAAGTTTCTACGACTACGCCTTCTATAAAAAATTTATATGCACCCAGGGCATAACTTAAAACCCTTGCCTTGAGGGTTGTGGGAAAGTGTCCTCCTCAAAACATATTTTCTATTTGAAAATGAACTACGCTGAACAAAATGGCTATCTCAAAATTTTGATTGGATGTGTTTGAGAGAATGATGGGCGTGGGGGGGCTTTGTTGCCCTCCAATCACTTTCGACTATTAAAAAGGGCACTAGCCACTCCAATTTCCAATCGAATGAGCCATTTTCGAAGTTTCTACGACAACTCCTTCGAAACGAAATGCCCGGGTATGGAGGAAAAAAAACACATTGTACCCACATCGTTCTTTACTTAGGCAGCACTAGCACGCTGCCTATGACAAGGTTTATTTCCCTGCCAGGACTACATCTTCTCATTTTCATATGCCCGTATTCTTTTTTGTTCGGAGGGGGTGGGGGGGGGTCTGTATCACCCACCTTTGTTGCCAGACTAAGTTCAACTTTCAACTTAGCTCAGTCGCTCCCAATTAGGAAACTTAAAAAAAAGTCAGGGTCATTGGTGTTGACTGGATTCAAATTTAATTCACCTTCAAGCTAAGCTTAAGTAATCCTAACAGTGGCACATATTTATGAAAAATTAAGGAGGAGGATATCTTTTTTTTGTTGTTTCTTAATGAAAATAAAAACAAAAGTAATTTCAAATCTAGAGTAAAATTTCAAATTTTACGATTCCTCTGGCACTCCTGAATGGTAACCTTCTTCTCCTCAAAATTCTCAAGCAATTTTCAAACAGTTTATCTTCTATATTATCCATATGTCATGTCTCTATTTTTGTTCTTTTGAATTGCATTGCTAGGTGCCCAAAATACAATTCTTTAATTAGATTCCTTTTCAATTCAGACATATAGGTGCCATGTGGCATTGTACCCAGACTAACTTCTACCAAAAAGATGATGGGTATACCATCCGTCCCTGTCTATATTCATGCCTGCCTAATACCACACCATTTTTTACCTGAAAGGCCTTTTTTAAGGCCAAATTTTTGACGATTTGTCAGATCATTATGGAAGGGGCGTAGCCGTGGGAATGTTTCATTTGGAGGAATCCATTTGGAGTAAGAGTGCAGTATTCACACTAATGGGGATTATAGCTTTCCTCTTATTGAAGAAATTGTTTAGAGTGAATTAAAGTTCAAATTCATATGTTTTGATGAATTTAAAAAAGAAATAGAATTAGTTTCTATACCCCGGGGTGGTTCCCTCTTCTTTCGAAAATCAGGCAAATTTTCTTTGGCTCTTAGTCTTTGATGGGTAAGGCTAAAGTTAATAAAACTTAAACATTTGGAATCAAACAGTTTGTGGTAACAAACTGTAAGTAAAGAGCGACCCGGCTCAATAGTAACCGAAACTGTAAAAAACGGAGTTTTGGTACCAGTATATATATATCAAAAGAATCGAATTTTTAGACTGATTTCAAAAATGTAAATTTCGTTAAGTTTAGTTTTACCCATCAAAGGTTACGAGCCTTAAAAATTTATCTTTTTTCGAAAAAAGGGGAAAACCCCCCTAAAAGTCATTGAATCTTAATGATAATCACACCATCAGGCTCAGCGTATCAGAGAACCCGACTGTAGATATTTCAAGCTCATATCTGAATAAATAAGGATTTTTTTTTATTTTCTGGCAGAAGAAAGATTATGGATGCCTGTTTATTTGTTTTTTTTTCTTTTTTTTCAGGGGTAATCGTATCAATCTAGTGGTCCTAGAATATCTTGAGAGGGTCCATTCAAACGGAAATTCAAAGTTCTCGATCCCTTTTTAAGTGACCAAAATAATTGGAGGGCAACTAGGCCATCTCTCATGCCCCTTTTTTTCTCAAAATGGTCCGATCAAAATTTTGAGATAGGGATTTTGTTCAGCATAGTTGAAAGGCCAAATGACTATGCATTTTTAGATATCATGACCCCTCACACCCCGTGAAGAAAGGTCTTTAAGTTACAAAATGTGCCCATTGTTTACGTAATAGTATTTGCTATTGGGAAGTATGCATATATTTTTGGGGTGGGGTGAATTTTCTGCTGGTGGGATTTTTTACGGGAATAATTTTCCATAGAGAGGGAAGTTTCCAAAGGGTGAATTTTTCAGGGGAAATTTTAAACTAGGGGAATTTGCCAGAATTCCTATACGACATTCTTTTTATGTCTTGCTTTCTCATTGCCGGATAGAGGGAATCCTTGTATACAAAGAAATAACAAATAGAATTCTCTGTTACCAACCTGTATGAGTAAATAACCGTTCCGTCTTGATATACTTTTACAAGGGAATTGGATTGAGGTACTGTGATAATAGAGGAGCTGGCTTCATTTGTCACAATAAGGTATGGTCTCCAAATTTTTTTGGCAAAATCTTCTTCTCCCTTTAGCATAACTAAATCTTGCTATCTCATGTCTTGCTTTCTCGTTGCCGACTCAATTTTACACTCAATTTTACACGTAGAGGGTAAATGTACGGGATAAATTTTCACTAGGATTGAATTGTCTAGAGAATAAATCCGTGGGGAGTAGGGATTTATCCCTGGTGTAGCAAGATTTCCTGGCAACACTTAAGAAACGATCAGAAACTAAATAAAAAAACAAACAAGTTTTCTCAACTGAAAGTAAGGAGAAACGTTAATACTTAAAACGAACAGAAATTATTATGTATATGGAGGGGGGTTGCTCCTCCTCAACACCTTGCTCTTTAAGCTAAAGCTTGATTTCTGTCCTAATTCTTTGAGAACGACTCCCGAAACACTGTTTATTTTTTAATTAGAACAATATGAAGCTTTTGTAAAAGCACTAAAAAACAGTAGCATAAAGAGCGAGGTTTTGAGGAGGAACAACCCCGCTCATATACGCAATAATTTCTACCCGTGTTAAGTTTTAAAGTTGCTCCTTACATTCCGTTGAAAAAACTTGTTTTTTATTTAATCAGCATAAAAATACCGCTTTCTAGGTCTACAATGAAAGAAAGGTTGAGGTGGTTAGAGCATGTTGTGCGGATGAAGGATGACAGATTGCCGAAGATTGTTCTTTTCAGCCAACCATCCAAGGCTAAACGGAAAGCAGGTTGTCTCCATCTGGGCTGGGAGGAGGTCATAAAGACAGATTTAAATGAAATGGGAACTTTGTGGGCGGGTGTAAAAAGGGAAGCTTTGAATAGAGTGGGATAGAGGAGGAGCGTGTGTAGCTGTATTAGCCTCAGGCGGCTTGGTGATGCGGTGAGTTGTTAGTAGTAGTAGTAGTACTCCTTACTTATAGTCCATTACTATAAACTGTTTGATCCTGAATAAAAATGGATATTTTATTTAATTGATGCTTAAATAAAGGGTTAAATTTTAACACCACTTAACACCATGAACGGTTTGCAAATGTTTTTATTGTTCAGCACGGTTTACTCTTTACTGAGTGTTCACTAACGTGCCCATCCTGGTCAATAATTAGTCTTAAATATGAGTGTACTTTCAAAATCAAAATAATTTTTAAATATAAAATAAAAAAAAACCTTTAGTTTATTTTTCTATTTTAGTTCTATTTTTTCCATCTATTACACCAGTGGTGAGGAGTTTTCAAGGATCGTTACACGCAATCTTTTATGCTAAGGCGACATGCTTTCAAAATAAAAATCAGTGATTATAAAAAAAAAGTTTAAAGTTTATTTGGAGTATTGTAGAATGTTGTAATATGTGTGTATACTTGAAATTCCAATATCAATAATCGTGCTAGAGGTAATTTTGACCTTTCCAAATAATAAGTAAGTAACAAGTTAAAAATATAACTAGTAACCACTTTTTCTTACTTCCATTTATATTTTAATTTATTATTTTGTAATTAATTTGATTTTAGATCTCAAAACTCAACAGATACAAAGATAGAAAAATTGAGTAGGCTGCAGTTATTTGATGCAATCACGAATGCCAATGTTTACGAGAAAGACAATCCCCCTGAAAGTGATGGCACTCTTGAAGTTGAAGTCTCAATCATAGTTAACGCTTTTGGCAATATCAAAACTCGTGACACGGTAAGATTTTGTGGTAAGCTAGTAATGAGGCTGCATTTACCAGGTGAGGTCAAAGTCCTAATCTCGGAAACCAGTTTTATTCTTAGCATTTTATTTGGGGGCACAGGGTGAGAGGCAGCATAGCTAGAAATACAAAATAATACAATTTACAGGGGGGAAACGTAAGACAATTTTCAAAACTTTGTTGTGAAAGCGTGGATGGAAAAAATAATTGAAATAAATACTTTTTGAACAAATTTAAACCAAATCAGAAATCAAAACTTATCTTCAAACTGTTTAAAATTAAAAAGTTTTAGCATATTCAGCGTATAAAAGTAATGTATAGGAGTAAAATAGCTTGCAATAGCAATATACAGCTGAATTTTTATTCGTAATTATTATTTTCACAATTGCTTACCTCAAAACAAGTTGGTTTCGGTTATGTATACTTAGGAATACTCTTTCAGTATGGTATTTTTATTCGTTCTACTTAGCTTCTAGGTATTCTTCTTCTTCTTTTATTGTGTGTTTGCTCAAGAAGACTCTTAGAAGTAATGTTGAAATTATCCACATTCTTTACTTGAATTTGGCTAACTCTCATCACAATTGCAAACGAAGAAGTTCAAATTTTGTCACCAAAATTTTCCAATTTTCAGCCTGGCTAAAATATCATTTGGTACTTTTAGCAAAGTGAATTGGTTCGAAATTTAGTAGCCGAACTCGAGTTTATCGAGTGGATAAAAACTAGCCCCATCTGGAAACGCCCAATTTTTATTCAATCAATATTGAAACTAAGAAAAGACGACTTAATTAGCATAGGCAAGCAAAGGTGTCAGATGAAAATTTTCCAGGGGGAAGGGGGGTGAGAGGCAAGCCTGCAGGATTTTATTCAGAAAGGTAAAAGTTGCAGGAATTCCTAAATTTATTATGTAAACTGCAAAAATATTTATTGCGCCTGAGCAATAATTTTAATGTTTTAATTCAAACATGAAAAATACTTGAAAATTCTAAATTAGTTTGATTTCTTGTTGGATAAAAGTGACTTGCTACGTGGAACGTAACCAGTGAACACAACCAGTTGCATAATGTCAATAAGAAGGCCCAAAAAGCGGAAATACAAAAAACAAAAATACTTTAATGTTAAGCATAACCTGCGAATTCAAATTTTTCAATTCGTTGATTTTAACGTTCATTTAGTTGATAGTGATTAACTAACTATAAATGTATGTATTTTTGTCTATAGCTGTGACATGGTTGGCCTTACTCTCTTAATGAGAATCTTTTTTATAATTCAGGTTAGCACAACTTCTAGGCACCTGCCTAAAGTGATAGAAAACATGGCTTTGAATCTCACAGACTGCAGATATCTCATAAGAGGCTTCCGTTATACCAGTAAACTCATATTGTAATAATCCCCAAGCCAATCATTTCAAGTGTTATTTCATAATTTGTAGATTCTTTTTCCTTCTTGACTCAGATTGATTTGATGAACTTTCATTGTATGTGGTATTCCTTAACATTTTTTTTTTATAACAAACCTATTGTTTTATATGCCTAAAAAAAAAAAAATGTTTTTATACCTAAAAAAAGAATCGTGAAAAGTGACACAACAGACTAACTATTATTTTGTTTAGAAATGATTTTTAGAATTTTTTTTTTTAATAGAAATTTCAAAGTCAGCTTACCATTCAACAATCATGGAAGGACAAGAGATTATCATTCGTAAATTTTGCAACGGATTTAGTTATGCTAAAGGGAGAAGAAGATTTTGCCAAAAAAATTTGGAGACCAAGCATTATTGTGACAAATGAAGCCAGCTCCTCTATTATCACAGTACCTCAATCCAATTCCCTTGTAAAAGTATATCAAGACGGAACGGTTATTTACTCATACAGGTTTGTAACAGAGAATTCTATTTGTTATTTCTTTGTATACAAGGATTCCCTCTACCCTTAAAATTCTCAAAGTTTTAGAATTTAATCAATATTTAGCTATTTCTCTCTAAATTTGTATAATAGCTCAATTTATTATAATCAGTTTCTTATTTCATGCTGGGGACACAAATTGGAGGCAAGGGAGAGCAATTGACCTGTACAAATTTTTGCCTCCCCCCTATAGTTTGAAAATCAATGTCCGTTGTTTTAGTTTGAAAAATATCTTTTCGCCATTGAAAAAAAGTCCTCGCCCCTCCTCTAAATCCTTGTGAATTGGTGACCCTGTTTTTCCAACGTGAATTTTTGAATGAAAGACTTAGAAGAAATTTCGCTTTGAAATGTATCCCAAGGAATAGAAATACTACAATTACCACAAAGAAGTCACTGCAATGCCAAGTCACTTTCGGCCAACACACTGCAAACACTCCCCCTTCATCCCAATTTATTCTAAGCTTCACTTGTTTCTCTTTTTCGTGTATTTCCAATATCCTTTGAATCCTATACTTTGACCACTTTTGACTTTAATCCGGGAATTATAAGCTCTTAGTTAGACAAATGAAACTCAGAGAGGAGAGAAAGTAACAAAATGAAAAATAAAATCAAAAAGGGTGAAAAAACGAGGATTTTGTCAGCCAGTGGCGAATCATGAAAATGACAAAATATAAGCAAATATTTCGACAAGGACCTCCGCCAAGTCGTCCTCAGTGCTAAACAAAAATGAAAAAAACACAAAAAAAACACTAAAATCTAACCTTTCGAAAATCAACCTTTCATTTGTCATGTATAGCCAGTGTGGTCTAAGAATGTTTTTTTTTTCTTAGTTAGACCCCGGATGGATTACCATCTGGTAATCCATCCATCCAGTAATTCAAGCAAAATCCATCCGGTGATCCAAGCAAAATATTTGTCAATCTGTAATCCTTATCCTAAAGATATGGCAGAGTCATTTTAATGTTTCTATTATTATAGCCATAGAGAGCAAGATTGATTCATATTGTTCACAAGCTTCTTGCTTGAAATACGGTCATTTAACGAGCACCTTAGATTATCCTTAGGCAAAACCTCTGGGAAAATATTTAACAGAGCCTCCTCAACTTTTCGGGACACCCATGTTTCAATACTATCGCAGCCATTACCCTTGCTTCCTATGTTCTAATCTCAGTTTGCAAATGTATTTCCATGTTCTCCCAAACCATTTATAAATGTGCGAAATCTCCATGCACTTAGGCTATTCTACTTTTACAAATTCACTATATCCGCCATCCGCCATCTTTACTAATAATACTAATCAGGTAATCAGAACTATCTACTTGATCCATTTAATTGCTACTTACTGTTACCTCTTTACACTCATCTATTCTTAGTCTAAGTGACTTCGACTTTGTAACACTAATGGTTAAATCAGCTCTTGCATACTGAATTCTGGAAGCATCAACAAATTTCTTCATTCTGCAAAGATTTTTATCTAGAATAAAACAACCGTTAGCAAAGTTTATCGTTACGAGAATTTTAACAATCCATTTCACGTTGTATCCTCTCATAGACTGTCACTGTTTTTTGTTCTTTTTACTAATTTCATAGAAAAAAAATTTATATAAATGGCGATAGGACGCAACCATGCTTAATTCCTAATACCACATCCAATATACCAAAAATACTGTACTGCCTAAGTTAAGAAAAATATGGCTTCAATCTATTATTGTGCTGAAATGATACCTTCAATGTATTGAACAATATTATATTGTTCAATGTACTAAAAATAAATTACATATGAAACTGTTTTCTTAAAAAATATTAATAAATACGAACTAGTAGAGACTTCCAGGAATGAATTTCATTAGCTAATATGTTAAAATATCAGTCGACTTTCATTAGTTCTTTTCACTAATTTTGGTAGATTATCTTTCTGTTTTTGTTGATGTTATGACAAATAAAGATAATCTAGAGAAATGAGGACCAAAAGGGTATTCTGTTTCAGACACTTCTCAACTGTCAATCTAAAATGAAGATTAATTTGAAGCTTCCTCTTGCTTTCTAAAACCACACCGCTCCTATCTAATAACTTATGTAGCCTACGGCATCTTCAGTGTCGTAAGTATCATTATATTAAGTAGTTTGCTTTCTAGAAATACTAGGCTAATGCATTTTTAATAACTGCACTCAGTCTTATTACCTTTCTTTAAAAGAGGTATTTTCGAAGATCAAAGTCATAACACTCAGTAATTAATATCTAGTTTTGTAATCGCAAGGCGATGTCAACCACTAACTCACCAATGAATATCCAGTTGGGGACTGAAAGCATAGAGCAAGTCACCGACTTCCAATACCTTGGTAGCACCGTCCCGTTTAGTGGCGATTCTGAAAAAGAGCTGAGAACACGAATAGTCCTGGCAAGCTCGGTATTTCAACGAGTCCTTTTCAGAAGCAACGTCCTTTCGGTCTTGACGTACGCGATGGAATGTTTAAAACTCATATCTGAGCAGGAAAAATGACTCGCTGCACATGAAAAAAACTGTCTTCGACGTATCCTGAACATTAACTGGAAGGATAGGATAACAAACTTGGAAATTCGCCACTGCACAAACCAGCCTGATTTCGCTGATTTAGTCAGGCAACGAAGAAGGCACTATCTTGGCCATGTTATCCGTATGCCAAAATCGAGACTACCGAATATACTTCTCCAGCGGCAACCAGGTGACAATCGTTGACGAGGAAGGCCCAAAAACACGCTTTGCAGGATATATGAGCGGGACAGGAGAACTCTTCATGCATCCTTAATCCCAGAGTGGGAGGACATTTCCGCCGCAGCTCATTTGCGTGATGATTGGAGTCTGTTAACAGACGCCTTGTGTTCCTCTGAACGTACACGAGGAGCTAAGGTCTAAGGTAACGAATTTTTGTAATCACCATATTTCTAAACTCATTTACTACACCATCAGTACCCGACGCCTCACTATCATTGTATCCTTTTAAAATTGTCTCTAACAAGAATTAGAGACAATTTTAAAAGGACAATCTTACAAAATAAATCTTGTTTAATTGTAATTTTTTCCCCTTTTTCATGATCATTTCATACATCTATAGCAAGTTTTGACACAATCTCAAATTGTCAAGGTCCACGAATTGTGGTTCCATCCTTGTCTTTAACTGGGACAAATCCAGACTGACAACTTCCTCTCAATTAAAAACACGCCCATACAATATTTTATTATTATACCGTCTGGCTACATCTTCCTGATCATCGATAATTCTATCCTTGGCTTCAATTTCACATCTTCCTAATTCATACTTTTATGCTTCTAAACCTCACTTTCTTTCCTCTTATTCTTTGAATATCTATCACTCAGAAAGTATTTGTGCTAACCACTTTTCTCTTCTACCAAAATTAAAGCGTTTTTGCAAGTACTCCTAGCTCCGTTTTGAATTTTTGGTCCCAATGCATTTTCTAGTACTTCACCAACTATTTTCCGAAAATTATCCCATCTCTCTTCCTTACTGTCAAATCCTAACTCTTTAATTTGATATTCAACTGTTCTTGGAAAGTTCCATTCAAAATCTCTTCCGAAACTCAATCAGTGTCAATACTACCTAGATGGTACTTATCTTTCCTTAATTTCAACTTTAGATCAACTTTAAACCCCACTTAGATGAAGATCTTTACTTTTAACATCAATAATAGCACTCACATACACCCTAGTTTCTTGTTTCAATTCTTCAAGCATTGGATTTATCATACTAGTTAGCTATTTTTAATTGGATGTCAGTTTTATTAAAGTTTGCCATTCTACCACATGTGAGGACTGTATTAATTTACGGGCCACCTTATGACTAGTTATTGTGTTGGTTATATGTAGTTTATTGTGATTGTAGAACTACAGATGTAAATTATTGTTGTTATTTTCCTTTCCACTAATCTTGTAAAGCATAGATAGTGATAAATATGACCAATTTTAATTAGATTACAGGGTGGATGTACCGTTTTTTACATAGTTTAAAAGCTGGTCCGTACAGTACAAGATCTGTTAGTCATAATCAATGTGTTAGCAGTTGTGCCGCGGCTGTTAATTTTTTATGGACGTCAAAGTATTGCAATAAATGTGAGATCAAATAAATTCTTGTCTTATAAGATTGATTATGATTATACAATAGATTATAAAATAAAAAAAATTAAAGAAAATTATTGTTAAAATTCTAAGAAACCAAATTTAGACATTTAAAAAGTTGATTTTTCATTAAAAACCGACCCAAACGATGTAAGGGGTTCAGGTTATTACATATATGTTTATATTCACTCTTTCCTTCGATGCATATAATTGACTTTTGTTGACCTAGCAAAACGGTTTTTTCATGTAATGGTCCTATTGACGCCCATCACATATACTACCATGTTATCTACATTTATCTAAATGCTATCTAAATGTAACTACTTCAACGATCTTACTGAGCAACGAAATAATCAATAGTCATACCCGATCTTAGATACGTTCAAATTCTTGGGAACCACAATTAGCAGGTTGCTGTCCTCACTTAAAAACATAACAAAGCAATCGAGGTACCAAAGCACCACCCTTAATTTTACCATGACGAAAAAAATTACTTTGTTTCAACAATGAAGTTTAATTTGTTTCTGGGAAAAGTTGCATTCGCAATCTTTTACAAAATTTTTCTGGATACACCCAACTTTCATGTCAAACAGTTCGTGGTAACGAACTGTAAGTAAGGAGCGACCCGGCTCAATGGTAACCGAAACTCTAGAAAATGGGTTTTTGATACCCATAGATACATAAAAAGAATCAGATTTCAATGCTGATTTCAAATATATAACTTTCATCAAGTTTAGTACTATCCATCAAAAGTTACGCGCCTGAGAAAATTTGGCTGATTTTCAAAAAAAGGGGGAAAGACCCCATAAAAACTATAGAACCTTAATGAAAATCACACCGTCATATTCAACGTATCAGAGAACCCTACTGTAGAGGTTTCAAGCTCCTATCTACAAAAATGTGGAATTTTGCATTTTTTGCCAGAAGAAAGATCACAGATGCGTGTTTATTTGTTTGTTTGTTTGTTTTTTTTTTCCCCAGGGGTGATCGTATCGACCCACTGGTCCTCGAATATCGTGGGAGGGCTCATTGGAACAGAAATTAAAAGTTCTAGAGTCCTTTTTAAGTGGCCAAAAAAATGGAGGGCAACTAGGCCTCCTCCCACGCTCATTTTTTTCCCAAAGTCATCTGATCAGAATTTTAATATAGCCATTTTGTTCAGCATAGTTGGAAATATTATAAAAATGTCTTTTAGGATGACTTAATCCCCCCAAGTCCCCAGGGGGAGGGCTAAAAGTTATGAACTTTACCCAATTTTAATATATAGTATTGGTTATTGGGAAGTATACAGAAGTTTTCAGAAGGTTTTTTTCTGGTAGTGGGAGGGAAGGGTGGGTGGGGGGTTATGTTGGAGGATCTGTCCATGAAGGAAGTTTTCATGGGGGAAGGGAAATTGCCATGAAGGGGGTGCCGGACTTCCCAGCATTATTTATTGGTTATTGGGAAGTATGCAGACATTTTCAGGAAGGATTTTTTTCTGGAGGGGGGGGGCTAGAGGAGGGGGTTACTCTGTAGAATCTTTCCGTGGAGGATGTTTCTTTGGGGTAAGGGAAATTTCTATGAAGGGGGCGCCGGATTTCCAAGCATTATTTAAAAAACGATCAGAAATTAAATAAAAAAAAACAAGTTTTTTCAACTGAAAGTAAGAAGGAACACTAGAACTTAAAACGAACAGAAATTATAACGTATGTGAGGGGGTTCTCCCCCAAGTCAATGCCTCGCTCTTTACGCTACAGTTTTTTTAGTGCTTTCAAAAGAGCTATCTATTCTAATTAAACGGCCTTTGTGATTCAGGGGTTTGTGAATCAAAATTTGTTTTAACTTTTAACGTAAAGAGCGTGGTATTGACTAAAGAGAGAACCCCCTCATATACGTAATAACATATACGTAATAAAAAAAACAATAAAAAAACAAGCGATACGGATCAATATTAATCTAAACTTTTAAAAACGGAATTTTGATGTCAATAAATGTATCAAAAGAATGTGTTTATAATGCTGATTCTAAATACATAAATTTTATCAAGTTTAGTATTACTCATCAAAGGCTACGCGCCTGAGAAAATTTACTCGATTTTTTAAAGAGGGGGGAAACATCCCTTACAAGTGAAAGAATTTTAATGAAAATCACACCGTCAGATTCAGCGTATCAGAAAACACTATTACATAGGTTTCAAGCTCATATCTGCAAAAATCTGCAACTTTGTATTTTTTGCCAGAAGAAAAATATACGAATATAGAAGTTAGTCATGTAAGTTAATTTGTAAAGACATCCATTTAGCAAAAGAAAGTAAAATTTTTATGCAAATTTTGTTTACTTATTTAAGGACGGTTAGCCAAAATAAAAGCTGCATTAACTAAAAAACGATCAGAAATTAAATAAAAAAAACAAGTTTTTTAAACTGAAAGTAAGGAGCGACATTAAAACTTAGAACGAACAGAAATTATTCCGTATGTGAAAGGGATTGTCCCCTATTCAACGCCTCACTCTTTACGCTAAAGTTAGACCCTTTCTCAGAACTTTATTTTTTTAAACAAAAAAAAACTTTAGCGTAAAGAGCGAGGCGTTGAGGAGGGGACAGCCCCTTTCATATACGGAATAATTTCTGTTCATTTTAAGTTTTAAAAAACTTGTTTTTTTTTTTATTTAATATCAGGTAAATCCGAACTAGCCGCTGGTAGCAATCAAAGATCTAATATTCAACTACTTTTTTCAGAATTCGTTCAGAGACATACTGCAGCCTATATTTGCTGAAATATCCATTTGATAGACAACAATGTAACGTCTTCCTAGAGAGCTGTAAGTAATATATTACATATATTAATTTTTGGAAGACTATAAATGCATGCCGTTGAAGGCCAACTGTAAGGTCTGGCCCCAGAGTCACCCAAATACCCTTTACATCTTACATTTTATAGCAAGCAAAAATGAAATTCTAGTCTTTTTGGGACATTGAAGGGGTGGTGCCACTACCCTCATTTCTTATAATTTTTCGACATCGAAGGTTTTTTTTAAGTTCATTCAGTTCTATTATTTAGAAATACCTCATTTTCGTTACTGTTTTCATCCCTTTAAATATATAGAAAACACTCGTACCAGAATAAAGCCGTCAAGTTAACTAATTTATTGTGTTTTCTGTAAAGCAAAATTGTTTGCATGGCACTGAACGCTCTGTGGGTTTAAAGGGTTTGAAAAGCACATAAACATGTATTAGCAGTTTGGTATCATTGTTCTTTTTTTTATTTTAATTGGGGTTTATTCATCCATCAAAAATAACAAAATCCAGAAGCTAAGCTTGTACAGTAGATCACTACCGCAACTAAGTCTAAAAACAACAAAAACAGAGCTATCATATAAAAATCACTAATAAGTGACTATACCACCCCTACTCATTACCAAGTCATCAATTAATTTGTTCAATTAATTTTTGATGGTTCTATTGTCTATGAAGGTCTATTTGTCAGTCATAGTGATTTTTGCTTGTTTTAGGTTCAACCACTCGTATGCTCTAATTTTTCGCAAGTTGTAGGTTCCGTCTTAAGGAAATGACCCACTTAGAAATCCAAAAGGTGTTAAGTGACATTTTACAAATGTTCAGGAGATGCAAAGATTGTTTTGGAAAATATGTCTCCATATCTCTCTTGAGCTCCAGTTGTCCCTTTCTGGCCATTTTATGGTGTGGCTTATGTGACAAACTGCGTGGTTGTAGAAGAGTAATGCACTTAACGCTTTTTCGTAAGCAAAGCTGGTCTAAATTTTACTATAACGCGTTTTGACTGGATTATAAAATCGAGAATATCTTCAGAACGAACGGACATATGCGCCTTCTGATTAAAGAATCGATCGGACGTTCTTGATTTTAGTAGAAGCGATATATAACTAATTTTTAGTTGTTATGTCGTATAACGCCTTTCGTATGTCCCCAGCCGAACTCTATGTTCATGTGTTATGTAGTAACAGACAGAAAAATAGGAGTCTATGAATCATTTCGCTAGTCCGTAATCCTACTCGAAACCCTGCTATTGGCACTGAAACAAGCAATCAAGCATTACCACCAGATAAAACAAAGATTAGAAACTTCCTTTCCCCTAATGCTTGATGACAAAAGTAGGCTTGAGCAACAATTGTGACTATTGCGGATTATAAAGACTGTAAAACAAAACTAGTGTTCTATTCTAGACAATAGAAGAGAATTTAAGAAGACTTAAGTTTCATTGTTCTCTTTCAGTTCAAGAAGCTATAGCTTCCTTTTCTTGATTCATTTCAATTTTTGCTAGTTTTAGGTTAAAAATTTTGTGCAATATAATTTCTGCTTATTTTAAGTTTTTAAGCTTAAACTTTATTTTTCATACGATTTTTTTTTGTGATTTAAGACCCTGCCACCCTAGCAGCCCTGTTTGCATATTGCAGAAAAATAGGAAAAAGGGCATAAATTTTGGGAGGCACAGGATATTTTTGTGTGATTCCATTGAAACAAATAGAAAAAAAATAATAAAAAAATACCCCCTGGCCTTGGTATAGAATAAATCGTTCTTTGTTTCTTCATTTAAAATGTAAATAAACTTGCACCTCCTCCTATATTTTTTCAAACTGGCACTCTTGAATTCGAATGAAAATTAAAGCTATTAGTACTTAATCTTGTTCCAGCCCAGCTACCGACAATCATGAAAGAAATTCCGAGAAAAATTTGGAACAGACTACAAATTTAGTATCTCAAAGGTGGATTAGAGAATTAGCTGTAACTAATGGCAATCATACACATAGAGAAGTAAACCAAGCAATTTTATTTCAGCCAGTTTTTAATGTCAAGGTGCTTTAAGATTGTTAACCCCTTCATCTGTACTTGTCTTAGGTTGATTTTCGTGATTCATGGTAGTTTTTGGTCGTTACCAATGATTGTCCTTTTCGGCCAACCGTCTAGGACTAAACGCCCTTGTCTTGGGTGGGAGGACGTCATCAAGAAAGATTTAAAAAAAATGGGAACTCCCTGGGAGGATGTAAAAAGAGAGGCTATGAATAGATCGGAATGGAGGAGGATGGAGGAGGAATAGATTGGGATATGCGTAGCTGTGTTGGCCTCAAGCGGCTTTGTGTTGCGGTGAGTTGTTAGTAGTAGTAGTTTGGCCTAGCTTCTGCTATTTTTAATCTAAAATGTGTGGTTGTTTAGTTTTTTCCAACCTGTGACGACCTAATTTTTCATTTTGTTAAAGACTCAGTCAGAGGGGCAAATAACTAGAAAAAAGATGTCTTTTACCAGAGGAGTGTTACCTGATCTAACGTATTATAATCACTAGGGTTTCATTTACAATTATTATGGGCTGCTTGATAGTTACTGCTTATTAACCTGACCTGGAATATTCACTCTTCACTTTCCATGGGGAAAAAAATTATCTTTTAACTTGACTAAGGAAAATGTACATCTGAAAACATGTTAACATTTGATAAAATATCAAACACAACAAAACAGACAAAACAAAGATTATTATTATTTTTATTAATTATATGGAAAAAATTGACATTAATAACAAACTAAAGGGCTTTTTTTCTTAATATTATAATTTTAAGAGTAAATTTGGTAGGCCTTTGTGATAGTGGAGATCCACAGAAGTGAAAAAATGAAAGCTAACGGTTTTACACTGTAAAAAAAAAAAAATTGTTTTAGATTCATCAAAAACTGTTTTTAATGTTTATCAACAACAAAATTTTAATTTCAACAGCTAAATTTGAACATTAGAGACTATTTTGAAATTCTATGAATATTATTGAGTATCCAAATTGTTGAGAAACAAAAATGTTGGATTTCCATATCCGAATTCAATTTTCAAACACATGTTTAATTTTAAGGTCCTTATTGGATTTCCATCTTGTTTGTTGAATTTCCTGTTCTTTAATTGGATTTCCATCACTAGCGTTGTTCAATTTCATATATATACTGTCTAATATCTAGTTCCCATCATTCAGTTTCCCTTTCTTCTTTCTAAACATTAATAAATTCAAAAAAAACAAAAAAACTCATTTATTGAACAAGAACAGAAAATTACAACAAAAAATTTCTCTCAGATAATATGACACCTCTTAATGGCTTCAATTTTCCATGGTGGAAATCGCTAGTTCAACGGCGCAGTAACAGGCCGACACAAGAAACTTGAGTAAGAAATATCTTCCGATCAGGAAAACAGTGACACACGGACCTGAAATGTAGATGAAATCAAATCGAGGCACAAATAAAAGAAAGATTGCCCCCTTTTTTTCTACCTCCAGAGCTGAACGGTTGCAATAATAATGCCGCGAGTCCTGTATTTTCTGAATAACTTTGACTCACTCATTATATCTCATTAAAACCAAGATTTGAGTCGAACTTAGAACGAACTGGCAATCATTACGCATAAGAGTTAAGCTACTTCCAATAATATGAAATAAATCCTCTATACAAATCGAGATGACTGGAAAAACAAATGAAAACTGAGGGTTTAACGTACGATTAGATCAATTCATGGAAATCTCAAAATCTAATTTAGCACAAAATTAATGCATAAACTAATTGTTTAGGCTATAGGAGGGGAAGGGGGGGGGGGTAAAGTAAATTCCCCTGACCTTAGAATATGTATAAGAAGGTATTTTAAACTTATTATTTTTGAGAATTTTATAGTGTTTCCTTCAGGAGGGGCAAGCCACTACATTAGAACCAAGAAAACTTTTATTTTATAAAAAATACACTATGTAAAACATTTTGGGAAACTAAAGACACAAGTTATCAATATTAATAACTAAACTAAATACTTACTATCAGAATCAGACTTCCACTAATGCACTGTCAAATTGTCTCTGTCTCTCTGATCTGAATGCCCGCTAGGCAAAATTGTTGCTCCCTCGCAGGTCTTATTTATCTACCTCTGTATTCAATTCAATTCAAACTTTTTATTTACTCCGAATACGAAGAGTAAAAAATAAATAAATAAAAATAATAACCGCTAATCAACAGGGCATAAAATTATTTTAAACTATAAAACAACAAATACGCAAAGGCCTTCAATCAAAATTACCACACAAATTAACACTTCATTCAATAGATAATAAATTAACACTTCACAAATTAACACTTCATTCAAAAATTAAATCAAATAAAATAAATTAAGCTTCGTGCGCAGCTCTGTATAAATTATGAGAAAAAACATTTAATTTGGATAAAAAATTCTTTTGATTTTTCTCCAAAACATCAACAGGGTTTTTTATTTTATATGCATTCATTAAAAAAGTATTTGATTCAGATTTAGAAAAGTGGCAAAGGAACTTAGCAAAATTAAAAAATGTGGTTTTTACATGCGCAATTTTAATAATTCTAAAAAACGGGAGAAGCGATGAAAAAACTAAAATTTGAGGCAAAGCGACTGTATTATATACCCGAGCCAGTGATTTCCGAGAAAGAAGATTGCGAAGACAAATTACTGCCCCAAAACTAGACGCTATTCAACTTTTAACTGCTTTAGAAATAGAAGCACGGCATAGAGCTAGAGTTGGTCCATAAGGCACACCAAGATATAAAAAGGATTCCAAAGGTTTTAAAATACTATCATAAATACGGACAGAAATTTCTGAATTAACGAGATCATTAGCCTTAGGACCAACAATTAAAAACCGACACTTTTCAGGGCGAAAACGAAGTCCATGCTCACTAAAAACCTTTGCTAAAAAATCTACATTTTGTTGAAGTGACTGAAGCGATTGACTCAAAAGGAGTAAATCATCTGCATAAGCAATCTACGACAGAACATAACCTTTACCATAAATAAAAGTCAACTGAATTTGATCAAATAGCCCCGAAACAGTAATATTGAAAATCAAAGGAGAAATAATGCTTCCTTGTCTCAGCCCCCTACATAGCTTAACATTATAATCACTAAACTGATTATTCCACTTAATACGAATACGAGAGGAGCCATACCACTTTTTTAAAACCAAAACTACTGGTAGTGGGACATTATTCTTCAGAAGCGCAGTCATAGCCGAAGAATGGATAATTGAATCATACGCCGCTGCAAAATCTAACGCAAGTGTATAAACTCTATCCCATTGCTTACAAAAGGATATTATTCTTGAAAGGAGGGTATGAGCAACATCCATGCTTAGACCCTTGCGGAACCCAATTTGATTCAGGCCTTGTTTACAAGACTCCAAATACTTTAATAAAACTAACTAAAAAGCTTTGCTAATCTGACACGAAACAGTAATCGGCCTGTAATCAGAACATCGATTCGTATTCCCTCCTTTTTTTGAAAGGGGTGAAGCGGTAGCACGAGAAAAGCTAGTTGGAAGAACTCCAGAAGAAAGAATAGTAGTAAAAAGAGTAGCGAGGAGAAGGATTGCTTAGGGGGATGCCCATTTTATATGGTTTGAATGTATACCATCATGATCAAAAGAATGATTACTTTTTAGAGCTTTAATTGCTACCGTTACATCATCAACAGAAACAGATATTTTACTATTTGGGCGGGGCTTTGAAATTTCTTCCGATAATAAAGAGTCAAGCCGTGATTCAACTGCCGCATCACTGGATGAAAAAACTTCATGATCTTAATGAGTTATCCAATCATCTAGTTTCAGAGAACTATTAGAATCTGGTGAACAATTATTATTACGACGTCTAGAATTAACCAAACTCCAAAGCTCATTCTTATCACTAGTAATCCTTGAACCAATTTCATCTTTTATAATTTCATTATGCAAACGCAACTCAACCCGAAAAATGCGTTTAGTTAATTTCATACCATCATACAATGGTCCTGATCATGGTTTTCCCGCGTAATTCCAAAGGTAACAAGCTTGAGATGCATTCTTTTGGCTTTGCTTTAAAATCAGGTTAATGTTCCAACCGAAAACATGAGATCCGCGACGGAAAGAATCAGTCGTAAATGCTTTATTAGCCCCGAATTTTAAACTATGAACAATTTCAAGGTAAAATAGATCAATATCAATTTGATCAACATCCTTAGAATAATTTACAATTATTTTAGCTAAAGTGCATCTGATTCTTCATGATGCTTGCACATTTTTTCCCGATCCCAGATAATTTTATTTACAATTTGACTAGAACGATGGATAATTTTAAAAGATGGAATTTGAATATTTAAATGAAAAGAAAGGTAAAAATGGTCACTAATAGGCATATCCAACCCAACATGAACAGGCTGTGGTAATAACGCTGCCTTTGAAACCAGCACATGGTCTAGATAAGAGGAAGAACCAGAATTATGGACATACGTATAATCCGCATCTTTTGAAACTAAAGTAAAAACCGAAAACAAAGATAAAAGAGCGGAGAAGCGGACATCAGAGATAGCAATGTTGCAGTGAAAATCCCCGCAAATAAGCCACTGGAAATCTGATGGAACTTTCGCCACAAATCGTGATAATTCTAAACATGCAAAATTGAAATCAAAATACGAATCAATAGTATGATAATTTGTTGGTAAATAACACGAAAAAACAATAATCCCTGGGATTCGAACAGCAACAAAATAATGATTAACGGCAAACACTGAAACTGGAATATTCTCTCGAATAAAAATGCAAACGCCTCCTGATGGGCGTCCACCTGTAGGTGTAGCTGGAGATATAAAACACTTAAGCTGCTGCGACAGGCTCCAAAGAAGACTAGTAGAGTGGTCCAGAAGGTGATGCTCTTGCAGACACAAAATATCCAGATCGCGCAGCATAGACTGCAATACATGTTGTTTATCACCAAATCCATTCAGATTCAGAGATATAATCTTTGCACTAATCATTTTTTATTCTTTGCAACTTTTTCGGTTAACCGTTTGCAGCGAAAGCTAAATCCAGTATGCTCATGAGATCCACAATGGAAGCAACAAGGTTCATTCTGGCAAGGGTTGTTCCTAGAATGAGAGTGTCCACTACCGAGGCATTTGAGACAACGTTCCACGCTAGAGCAGCCCGACAATATATGCTCTAGTGACCCGCATTTGTAGCACATTTGCGGTAAAAACTTATAATCAGTAAGCCGGAAATGTTCGTAGCCAATGTGAATCCCATGACGCAAATAATGAGACTTGGCCGTCACCGAACGGAAGTATACACGATATGATTTCGAAACACCAATGCGCTGTATCTCTTCGATACCTTGGTTAGAAGCACACACACTCTCTGGATTGATCGGAAAGTCCACTCGTGATAATAAACCGACAATTCTTGATTTGCGAACCTCAGTTTTACCGACCTTTTCATTCAAACAGGCTTTCAAGTTTTCGGCGTTTTGTCTTTTCGTATGAAAGACCCATTTCTGTTGCTGGGATCCTGACTCCTTAGAAAGTGAAATCCGCACTATACCAGCAGCTCCATCCAACGATTTCAGAAAAGCTTCATGCTTTGAGGGATCATCACAATCTTTGTGGTGGTGAATCTACTTCAAGACCCACTGTTTCTGACTCGTTATTCAGCGGAGGCCAGGATTTATCATTGAGTTTTTCTTTATTTATACAGCTCAAAACCTCGCTCTGTACTCCATCACAACACTCTTTTACCAAAGCAGGAGTCTCTGCTACCTTACTTGTGACGTAATAAAGCTTATCAATTATGCTAAAAAGATGCCGGTCCCAGGTTTGAATGGCACGGCTAAAGTGAGCATTTTGATCCGTATCTATCACAGGTATCGCATCACTTGCAGTCATAACGAAAAAAAGTTTACAGAGATGATTTTTTTGTCAAATTGACCTCAAATCATAACATTGGAAAACAAAATAAGAGATATATTAGGTCATGGGAGGACGTTTAGTTGCCCTCCAATCTTTAAGGTCTCTGAAAAAGGACACTAGAACAAATAAAAAATAAAAACGCATCCGTGATCTGTCGTCTGGCAAAAAACACAATTCCTCATTTGAAGCAAATAGGAGATCAACACCCCCACAATAACATTTTCTGATACGCTGAATCTGAAGATCTGATTAACATTAAGATTCATTGACTTTTTGGAGTTTGTTTCTCCCTTTCTTTAAATCAGGCTTCCTGTTTTAAAAATCCCTTAATCTATCAAAATACTTTTTTCTTCTGAGGCTTGTAGCCTTTGGTTGGTAATATTAAACGTAATGAAATATATACATTTGGAATCTGCATAAAAACTCAATTCTTATCAATTGTTATCAAAATTCCATTTTTGAGTTTTGGTTACTATTGAGCTGAGTCACTCCTAAATTACAGTTCAACATTATGAACTGCTTGATAAAACTAATTGGGCTAATGTCCTATTTTTTAATTAATCCCGTAGCAAACCGGAGTTTTCGAAGCACTATTCATGCTATTAAAGTGTAGTATTTCTGAGTCCAGTTGAAATGTGCACTGTTTTAGAAAATTTTCTTCTTTATGAAGCTTTTGGTTCCTTTACGCTTACGTAAATGACTGAAATACCCTTACAGGCGTCTTCTTTCCTTTGATATATTTGCTTACTTGGTTATACAGCGTAAACAGCAAATTTATGGCAAATGCAGGGAAGATTTTTTTTTTAAACACTTTTTGGGTCTCATTACAAAAATGACATTCATCGCAAAAACAAAAGTTGTTCCCAAATAAGGATTTTCGTTATTAGTTAGAAAAAATTGAATTCAGAAAGTAATATATTTTCACCATTAGTTAAGATTAGGGCAGCATGTTAAGAAATTTTCTACCCACAGAAACGCACAAAAAATATATTTAAAAAATGCGATTGTAAAAGTTAAAAGATAATTTTTGTACATAAATTTCTGCGTGTTCATTTTGCAGACAAGTAAGCTTAACTTATATCAAAGTAAAAGTATATTTACTTACTTTTATACTATCTTCTTATACACATGATTCAATTAACATCCCGTTTTTTCTGCTATAATTTGTATATTTGAATTGAATTTATACTGAACAAATTGCCTTCAATGGTCCTATAGTCAAATTTAAAATGATATTCAAGAAACTTCAAACTACTGCTGAAGTTCAAACCGTGTGGATTAATATAACCTTTTTACGTTGAAAATTAAATTTTTTCTACTGAAAGGTACACAAATCTTAATATTTTCAATAACGCGTTGCAATTCAATAAGCAAGTCACAATTCCAACAGAAAAATTGGATTTTTTATTTGACTTGTTTGAATTCGACTAAAACACTTTGCTGGAAATCAATTTTTTTTTTACAGTGCTTTCTGGAAACTATTATATGCTAAGGGAACTCCTCGGTTGCGCCAACTCTACATATAAACTTTACTATTTTGGATCCAATCTTTTACTATATAATATAATTTCTTGATATAGAATTTGATCTGGTACTTTGTATTGTTATATGTCAATGATTGTCCAATTTTATTTGTTTATTTATTAAATAGATAAATACTTAGTGTTTTTCTTGTTTGTACTTCCAGGGTCACTGCCTAATGAGAAGTTGCTACTGAAATGGAAGGAAGGCGAAGAAGTTGATTTTGTTGGTAGATTTCCCATACAAGAATTTTCAAAAACGGGTCATAACGTCAAAACACTGAACAACACGCGACCTGATGGTAAGTAACACCAACGAAAAACATCATATCTTGTAGCCCTGTCTTATTTAGTTCTGTAGCTTAATTTATGAAAAACAGTATCAAGCACCATTGGGGGGGGGGTTAAGTTTAATAAAAAAATGAGTTCTATTATGCAGGAGAGTAGAAGACGCATTGAGAATTAGAGGCAAGCATGGCCTCTCTAATCTTCTTAGGAATATAACCTATGTGGAAATGAACAACAAAAGAAGTGCATTCTAACCTGATGCACAAATAATGATTGGTTAAAATCCGCTCCCCAACAATCGGTGTAGCAGCTTCATAGGGCATAGAATCATTATGGCCTTTATTCAAGCAAATTAAGATGGGTCTTTAGGTCACTGGGCTTAGAATGCTTAAGAAGTGTTCTGTGGTGCACTTTAATCCTAAACTGATGAGATATAAGTCACGATCATATGTAGAGGTTTAATAACCTCTGACCATTGGAAACGTATAAATAATTTCTTGGTGTTATATTAATAGATTTAACTTCTGTATATGGTCTGTGATCCAAGGCTAACTATTGTTAAAAAACACGGGTTTGAGGCACGCTTGAGCTGCAATTTGATTGTAGGTAATATTTAGGGCAATCAATGATTGGGGTAATCAAAATGAATTCAAAAATTGGGGTGTGCTGTCTTTCAAGCGTGTAGAAGCAATTAGTTTTTGCCTATTAATCCTATTAAAGTGGCTCATATTAAATTGGCCGCGGTTGTAATCATCCACAGTCGTGAGTATTCACAGTTGCAGTCACAAATAGTCACAGTCGCAAGTAGTGGAGGTCAAAATTAGTGGAAGTCACAAGTAGTCACGGGCATAGTCACAAATAGTAGCAGTTATACATAGTCGATTTCGCAAATAGTCACAGTCACAGTCATAAGTGTTCACAGCAGCAGTTGTAGCGATAGTAGTACTAGTACAAATGGTAGCAGTAGTAGTAGTAGTAGTAGTGGTAGTAGTTGTATTAGTAGTGGTAGTAGTAGAAGTAGTATCATTAGTAGTAGTAGCAGTGTTAGTAGTATTATTATTATTAGTAGTAGTATTATTATTAGTACTATCATTAGTAGTTTAGCACAAAATCTCCCTCAATATGATCTGAAAGTTCTACCTTAATATCCCTTCTAACATCCTTGGATTCACAAGGTATCTTTTATTTTGTTCAATATCCCCATTATCATGTTCAGTAAGTTCTAAGGTAGTGCCATTAGCTGTCCCACGGATATTGCACGGCCGCCTGACGGTTTGCACACACGTCGTGCTTTTTGAATTCGTTTTACATTCCCTTCAACTTTCTCTTTAAGGTTCAACTTAGTGCTCCATTCTTTTCCTGAGAATTTGCATACATTACATTTTGACAACCTGGATGTACCTAAACTTTTTTGATTTAATTCGTAGACGTAGAAGTAGTGGTAGAAGTAACAATGGTAGTAAATGCAAAAGTAGTAGTTGTTTCAGTAGTAGCCCTGAGAGTTTCAGCTCAATACCCTTTGTGTTCCTTAGATACTGTCTCTGAAAACTTGCATTTGAATACTTGCATACAAATAATGTCTTTTTATTTAGTTTTACCTCCCCATCAGCTTCCCTGATAGTTTCAATTTAATACCCTTTTCTGTCCTTGAGATACTGTCTTTTTGCCATGTTGGCAACTTGAATGTGCTTAAATTCTCTTGATTTAGTTTTATAGCTGTAGTAGTAGTAGCCATAACAGTTTCTAATTAATATCCTCATTCACTCCTGAGATATTACTAATATGTCCTTTTGACAACATTCATTCTCATAATGTTTTTTTGTTTAGTTCAACATTACCCTCAGCATTCCGTTGAAGTTTCATCCTAAAACTTCAAGCCTTTTTGAGACCCAGGATTCAACATGCCCCACTGACTATTGGATCTTATGACTGTTTTGAACCAAAATGGGTATCTTAAAATTTAATATGATGTCTTTGGAGGGCGATACAATCCAAAAAAGGGTAGGGTTGGGGATCTGGTTACCCCCAACTAACCAATGACTCTTCAGAAGGGTATTAAACTTTCAATTTCCTAACAAATGAGCCCCTCAAAAGTTTTTACGACAATTCTTTCTGCACAAAGTGACCTGGCAAGAAAAAAAAAACAACGCAAAAAACATGGCATCAAAGCCATATTGCTCTTTGCTGAGGCAGTGCTAAGGTGCTGCCTATGATGTCTTAATTAGTGCTAATTTGTTTCTATGTTTTCTCACTTTTTCCTTGCATAAAAATTTTTATAGGTGGATCTTAACATCTCCGCCGTGTGAGTCATATTCGTTCACACTTACTGTCCTTAACCATCTACAGACTATTTAATCACTAATTATGTTTCAATCATTTTAGGTCAAACTTACAGTATGTTGAGTTTAGAGGTGCATCTAGCCCGAGAATATGGATTCTTTATTATAGATTGGTATATCCCATCAATAATTCTTGTTTTCATGTCGTGGGTTAGCTTTTGGATCGATCCTTCATCAGTTCCCGCAAGAGTCAATTTTGGTAAGTAAATATTTTTGGTAACAAAATTCAGAGTAGATCATGAACATTTATTTAAATCTGTTATATTCATTTATGTATTAAATGTGATAAATAATAAAGAAAGGAGTGCTGACAGAAAAAATAGCAAAAAAAAGAAAAAAAACACTTAAAACTGAAAACGCTAATAGAAACGGTATTACTAATGTTAATTGACATTCTAGAGACAACAGTAACACAGACACATATGATACAGTAAATTCTAATATGATGAATCCTCATAGTGAATACTAAAAAAATAAAAGACAGACAGAAAACTAATAAAGATTTACAATCTCTTCGAAGAAAAAACAAGAACAAAAAACCACTGTGTGAATCATAAAAATATGTATAAGACACTGCACTAGATGTGATCTTAATACATTATCACCTACTTTTTCGTAATTTTTTTTCTTATAGTAGCACGAGAGGTAGAAAATATTGGGTATCCAATTTTGTATTTTTGAACAATTAGTGTAGTTCTCTGGCAAAATGGTAGACGTAGAAAAATGCTTTATGAACCAGAAAACAACAAATAAATTTTGTTGCCTCTCAAATTATGTCAAGTAACAAAATATTTAAGATATGAGGTATGAGGAATATTCTTTGACCGCCGGCTTCCAAAGGTCAAAAAACATTTTGTCAGGCTTCCAGCCTGAATTTGAAAATCAAAGACAAAGAAATATGAAATTATGTTTAAAAAATTTCAAGTGAAAATGCAAATAATGGAATAATTCATTCTGCAGTTTCTTATGAGTTTCTTTATTGCTTGAAATGTTACTAAATCATTAGTTAGCTTGGCACTGTCTATCAGCTGTTAAAAATTTCCTCCATGAGCCCATTCTATTGAAATGACCAAATTTGGTTTGTCATTGTTTCCCCATAGTAGTAGGGGCGTAATTTCCTCAAAATCCAGGGAGAGGGGCAAAGTTCAAGGCGATTTTCACAAGTCACATGAAAATGACCAAATGAAAAATGAGGCAAATAGCACCCTAAAGGCAAAGGTATACTAAAGAACACTTTGAAAGCTTGAACTATGTAAGTCAATCTTAGTTTTGATAATAATTTTGAAGACGCTAAATTTCAGCTGGGGGATGGCCCCCCTCCACGCCATAGCAAATTACCCCCATAATTGTAGCCCCCATAATTCAAAACTAAATGGAGTAGAAATATTTGGCATAAATATGGATAATTGTTAAGATACTTTTTATTAGAATGGTTTATTGAAATGCAACTCTAAATACATACAAACAAATGCTTCACCATTCTTCAACTGAATAAATAATTATATGATCAAAGACTGTATTTCCTAAATCTTTTACAAGTTAGTGCAAAAGAATAATCTTTAATTTAGGGTACACCCTTAATTTTACCTAAATTTATTTCTATGAAAGTTAAACTGTATGAGCTATGACTATATTTTCACCAATATTTATTTTGAGTAATATTTAAATAAAGCTGAACTAAATAACAAACAAACTATAATATTTGCTGTTTCGGCTTAGCTGTTATCGCCATTTGCTTTTTTCTCTTGTCTTTTTTTCTCGTCGGATTAGTAGGAGTTTGTTTGAAAATTCTACAGAATTAGACTCCCGGAGCTACAAAAATGAGGAAGATAGCTTTCTCTCCTCTCCTCACTGTGCTGCCACTGAATGCCTCACTAAATTTAAATCTGAATCTAGATTTTTACTAAATTTAAAAGCCTTTGGCAACTTAACGCGGGAAGAAAGAGCCAAAAACTTTTAGTTCCGCTTACAGTGTCGCATCTGGCGACTTTATTAAAAGTAGAAAATTGTATATTTAAGGCTGTTTATCACCAATGCAGTAGGATTGGAGCTAAAATGTCTATTTAATGATAATAAATCAGTATTAGTCAAAAGCCAGTCCATATAAAGTAGGTATAGGTCCGCTTAGGAAAATTTTGGTATACTAAGCATGGTAGTTTACTTCATGCTACTGGTGACAAAATTCGGATTTCTTTGAATATCTTTAATCTTCTAATTAATATTTTAAAGTATCTGAAATGAGAAAAAGAATTGAACTTTTGGGCCAAACAATGTTGCCAAACGCTATGGGACGCTAGTTGTATAAATTTCTTGGCACCCAATAAATTCCCCACAAAAAAAAACCACGATTGCCTCTTATGAAATTATCCCCACATATGAATTAGAGAAAAAGAATAGAAAAAAGAAGGAGTTATGGAGATTCTACCTACGTTCCAAAATACATTTAGAATATGCATAACCTGTGGGATCACACAGTTTGCAGTAATGAATCTTCAGTAAAGAGCGACTCTTACCAACACTAATCAAAAGTATAAAAAAGGTATTAATACATCAATTCAAATTAATATATCAAAGAATTGTTTTTTGTTTTAGTTTAGCAGATTCCTAATATTTAAAGTTTATTAGGTTTAATATTATAAATTAAACGCCAGGAGCCCAAGAAAATTTACCTGATTTTTGAAAAGTGAATGAAAGACACCAAATAGCAATTAATCCTAATGACAGAAACTCCACTTTCTTGGATTTTTGGGGGATATTTTCAAGGGGGGAATTTTTCAAGTAAAATTTTCCGAAGAGGAAACTTTTTCAGTGCATTTTCCGTGAGAAAATATTCCGCCAGGGGGAATTTTCCAGAAAAAATTATCCCCAAGGGATTCCCTGGGTATTTTTTTGGGTGGAGGGATGGAATATCATGGTGGAAATACAACTAGAATCAAATATCAAAATTCCCTTGGATATTAGTATTAAACGCTGAATTTGTCATTTCCCTACTGAGAACTTAGAAAGAGACCTGAGTAAGATGTAGGCAGTTTCTAAATAGAAAAATAAAAAAAAATTAGTCTGGGGAGAACCTTTTAATTTTTTAGCTTTACAACAACAAAAATTATTTAAATCCCGCCCTAGGAAAATATCATAATTATTTAAATCCCTATGATAAATATCATAATTACAAAATTATTTGAGAAAAACGTATTTAAATGCCAGAAAATTGGAATAATTAGGCGAGGAGCTTTCGTTGAAGCGTCAACTCTCACGATTTCATAGGCAGCGCGCTAGAGCTGCCTAAGTAGAGAACGATGTGGGACAATGTGTTTTTTTTTTCTTTCTCTCCATACCCGGGTACTTCGTATCAAAAAAGTTGTCGTAGAAACTTCGAAAAGGGCTCATTCGATTGGAAATTGGAGTGACTAGTGCCCTTTTTAATAGTCGAAAGTGATTGTAGGGCAACAAGCCCCCCCCCCCCACGCCCATCATTCCCCCAAACACATCCAATCAAAATTTAGAGATAGCCATTTTGTTCAGTATAGTTGATTTCCAGATAGAAAATATGTTTTTGAGGAGGACACTCCCCCACAACCCAAGGGGCAAGGGTTTTAAGTTATGCCCTTAGGGCATATAAGAAGGATGTTGGTACAATTTACTATTTATTATTTTTTCACTTTAGAGCTGGGCACTTCATATGGAAGGGGTCGTCGTAAAAACTTCAAAAGGGGCTCATTCGATTGGAAATTGAGAGTTCTAGTACCCTTTTTAATAGTTGAAAGTGATTGGAGGGCAGCTACCCCCCCCCCCCCGCCCATCATTCCCCCAAACACATCCAATCAAAACTTTGAGATAGCCATTTTGTTCACCGTAGTTGATTTCCAGATAGAAAATATATTTTTGAGGAGGACACTCCCCCAAAACCATCAAGGCAAGAGTTTTAAGTTATGCCCTGGGGTCATATGAGGTTTTTATAGAAGGCGTTGTTGTAGAAACTTCAAAAAGGCTCATTCGATTGGAAATTTGAAGGGCTAGTACCCTTTTTAATAGTCGAAAGTGATTGGACGGCAACTAGCCCCCCCCCCCCCACGCCCATCATTCCCAAAAACACATTCAATCAAAATTTTGAGATAGTCATTTTGTTCAGCGTAGTTGACTTCGAGATAGAAATATATTTTTGAGGAGGACACTCCCCCACAACCCTCAGGGCAAGGGTATTAAGTTATGCCCTGGGGGCATAAAAGGTTTTTATAGAAGGCGCTGTCGTAGAAACTTCAAAAAAGGCTCATTCGATTGGAAATTCAAAGTTTTAGTGCCCTTTTTAATAGTCAAAAGTGATTGGAGGGCAAATAGCCCCCCCCCACACCCAACATTTCCCCAAACACATTCAATGAAAATTTTGAGATAGCCATTTTGTTCAGCGTAGTTGATTTCCAGACAGAACTATGTTTTTGAGGAGAACACTCCCCCACAGCCCTCAGGGCAAGGGTTTAAGTTATGCTCTGGGGGAATATAAAGTTTTTAAAGAAGGTGTTGTCGTAGAAACTTCAAAAAAAGCTCATTCGATTGGAAATTCAAAGGGCTAGTGTCCTTTTTTACTAGTAAAAAGTGATTGGAGGGCAACTAGCCCCACCCCACGTCCATCATTCCCCCTAACTCATCCAATAAACGTTTTGAGATAGCAATTTTGTTCAGAGTAGTTGATTTCCAGATAGAAAATATATTTTTGAGGAGGACACTCCCCCACCACCCTCAGGGCAAGGATTATAAGTTATGCCCTGGGGGCAAATAAGGTTTTTCAGGGCAAGGGTTGTAAGTTATTCCCTGGGGGCGTGTAAGGTTTTTATTGAAAGTGTAGAAACTTCAAAAGGGCTCATTCAATTAAAAATTGAAAGGGCTAGTGCCCTTTTTAATAGTTGAAAGTGATTGGAGAGCGACTAACGCCCCTTTTACGGCCACCATTTTCCCAAACACATCCAACCAAAATTTTGAGACATCCATTTTGTTCAAAGTTGTTGAAATTTCTTAAAATTAGGTCTTTTAGGATGATAACCCCCTCAGAGCCCTCTAAGGCCATTTTATTCAATGTAATTGAAAGTTTTGGAAATTCGGTCTTTAAGGATGGCAACCCCTCTCCCCCCAGCTCTTAGGGCAAGGATTGTAAGTTATGCCGTGGGTGCATATGAAGTTTTCATTGAAAGTGTTATCGTAGAAACTTCAAAAGGGCATATTCATTTGGAAAATGAAAGGGCTAGTGCCTTTTTTAATAGTTGAAAGTGATTGGATAGCGACTAACGCCCCTCTCACGCCCACCATTTTGCCAAACACATCGAATCAAAATTTTGAGATATCCATTTTGTTCAACGTAGTTGGAAGTGCTGGAAATTAGGTTTTTTAGGATGATAGCCCAATCAGAGCCCTCAGTGCGAGGGCTCTAAGTTGTGCCTTGGGGCATATAAAGTTTTTACTGAAAGTGTTGTCGTAGAAACTTTAAAAGGGCTCATTCAATTGAAAATTGAAAGGGCTAGTGCCTTTTTTAATAGTTGAAAGTGATTGGATAGCGACTAACGCCCCTCTCACGCCCACCATTTTCCAAAACACATCCAATCAAAATTTTGAGATATCCATTGTGTTCAACATAGTTGAACGTTCTGGAAATTAAGTCCTTTAGGATGATAACCCCCTCAGAGCCCTAAGTGCAAGGGTTGTAATGCCCTGGGGCGTACATACTTAGGCAGCACGATCGCGCTGCTTAAGTAAAGAACGGGGACACTGGAGAACGGGACAAGAAACGGGGTCTAAGTAAAGAGGAGGACATTCCCCTACTACCCTCAGGGCAAGGGTTTTAAGTTATGCCTTGGGGGCATATAAGAACGTTGCTGGCACAATGTATTATGTATTAATTTTTTCCTTTAGAGCAGGGCACTTATAGAGCAGGGCACTGTATTGAAGAAGTTGTCGTAGAAACTTCGATAAGCGCTCATTCAATTGGAAATTGGAATGGCTTGTGCCTTTTTAATAGTCGAAAGTGATTGGAAGGCAACTAACACCCCTTCCACGCCCACCATTTCTCGAAACACATCCAATCAAAATTTGAAGATAGCCATTTTGTTCAGGGTATTTGATTTCCATATAGAAATTATATTTTTGAGGACAGGCCCCCACAGCCCTTAGGGCAAGGGTTGTAAGTTATGTCCTGGGGGCATATAAGGTTTTTTATAGAAGGTGTTGTCGTAGAAACTTTAAAAAAGGTTCATTCCAATGGAAATTCAAAGGGCTAGTGCCCTTTTTAGTAGTCGCAAGTGACTAGAGGGCAACTAACCCGCTTCTCACGCCCACCTTTTCCCCAAACATATCTAATCAAGACTTTGAGATAGCCATTTTATTCAACGTAGTTTTAAGTTCTGGAAATTAGGTCTTTGAGGATGACGATCTCCCCCCACAGCCCTCAGGGCAAGGGTTGTAAATTATGCCAAGGGGGCATATAAGGTTTTTATATAACGCGTTGTCGTAGAAACTTCAAAAAGGGCTCATTCGATTGGAAACTGAAATGGCTAGTGCCCTTTTTAATAGTCGAAAGTGATTGTAAAGCAACTAACACCCCTTCCAAGCCCACCATTTCCCCAAACACATCCAATAAAGATTTTGAGATAGCTATTTTGTTTCACGCAGTTCAAAGTTCAGGAAATTATACATTTGAGCAGGACACTCCCCCCATAGTCTTCAAGGCAAGGGTTATAAGTTATGCCCTGGGGGCAAATAAGGTTTTTATTGAAATCTTAGAAACTTGAGTCGTAGAAACTTGAAAAAGGGCTCATTTGATTGGAAATTCAAAGTAAAAATAAAATCAAATAATCTACCAAGCCTGAAACTACCACAAAACAGCATCGATAAATAAATGAAACCCAAAACGAACAGAAATTACAATAATTAACCGAGTCAAACTCAAAACAAGCAGAAATTAATATAAGTTGGGCGCAAAACCCCTATGACTTCCCAAGGTCAGAACAAAATTTGCACTTTACTGAAAAAATACAAACGAATGTGTGTACATTGTCAGTTTAATATACATATGCTGATATTTAATAATCAAAATGTTAATATTATTTGATTTATTAAAAATATAAAAGTAAAAATATTTATATATTTTCAGTAAAGTGCAAACTTTGTTCCGGCCTTGGGAAGGCACAGGGGTTTTGCGCCCAACTTATGTTAATATCTGCTCGTTTGAAATTTGACTCGGTTAATTATTGTAATTTCTGTTCGTTTTGGGTTTCATTTATTTATCGATGCTGATTTGTGGTAGTTTCACGCTTGGTTGATTGTTTGATTTTAGTTTTGCTCGTTTTTGTTTAATTGAGTTCTTTATTTTTCTTTGAAAAATTTATTTTGTGGAAAAAGGTTTTTTTAATTAATCTTCAAAAAACAAGAACATTTAAGCTCGACTTGAGAACAAAAACAGATCAAGAATTTACCCATTTCTTAGTTCTACTGCTAAAGTACACAGGAGAATAACATAAATAATCTTTGGTGCCCACTGGACTCACTTTGTGCCCTTTAAAGGTCTAGAATACGGCAGTAGACTTTATAGTCTCTACCAGTGGTGCCGATCCCCGTTTCATGGCCCTTAAGCCAGGATGTGTAATGGCTTTTGCACACCCTTTCTCTTAACACTTCCAGATCTCTCCAGGTACTTATTTAGATCTAGGTTGACTCTGGTTGAGCTTATGGAGTCACGCCACTACACTTATCACGCCACTACACTGTTCCAGCTAAACTTAGAGGGCAGCATCATTAAACAGCATGGGCGCCCATAAGCTGAATTCCAGGGGGGGGGGGCAAACTTCGTCTAATTGCTACTTTTAATGCTATATAATATAAAGCTCAGAACAAAAATATAAAAATAAGGCAGCATCATTCAGCCAGAGGGGGGCAAGAGCCTCCCCGGCCCCCCCCCCCATATGGGCGCCCATGTTAAACAGTGTTAATAGATGGAAAGCGAAATTGTTAAAACTGACATAATCTTGTCTATAAAACTCAAGCATTAACAATATGTTTAATCCCACAGACTATCACACCCTCAAAAGAGAGCTACATCGTCTAAATCTACTGATGTCACGTATTTTGGCCATTTTCTGCTGATTTTAACTCAGGTTTCGTTTCTTTAAATTTAGGGCCAGGAACTACCAATGCTGCAAAACTAAATTTGAAAACCCCAATCAATAAACATTAAATTTCCGAATTTATCAAACTTTCAATTTATATATGGCTTTGTAATCTTCTATTGAGGCTAACTAATCGAAATAATTAGCTTTAATTTCCACTGATCTTTGGAAATAAAAGTAACACAATACAGTAACACTAAAGTAACAATAAAACAACACTGCATACACTGTAAAACGACACCTGCATCACAAATTCATGGTAAAAAACTGTAATTAAAGAGTGACTCCGCTCAATAGTAACCCAAACTTTAAAAACCGGAATTTTGATTTCAATAGATAGAATCAAACAGTTCGTGGTAACGAACTGTTAGTACGAAGCGAGCCAGCTCAATAGCAACCGAAACTCCAAAAAACAGAATTTTGATACCAATAAAAACATCAAAAGACTCAAATTTTTTTCTTATTTCAAATATATAAGTTTTATCTAGATTAGTCTTACCCATCAAAAGTTACGCGCCTGAGAAAATTTGCCTTATTTCCAAAAAAAGGGGGAAACAACCCCTAAAAGTCATGGAGCTTTAATGAAAATAACACCATCAGATTCAGCGTATCAGAGAACCCTACTATAGAAGTTTCAAGCTCCTATCAACAAAAATGTGGAATTTTGTGTTTTTTTGCCAGAAGAAAGATCACGGATGCGTGTTTATTTATTTTTTTTTTTCTTTTTTGATTTTCCCAGGGGTGATTGTATCGATTCATTAGTCCTAGAATATCGTGAGAGGGCTCATTCAAACGGAAATCAAAAGTTCTAGTGCCCTTTTTAAGTGACCAAAAAAATTGGAGGTCAAATGGGCGCCCTCCAACGCTCATTTTTTTCCCGAAGTCAGCCAATCAAAATTTTGAGGTAGCCATTTCGTTCAGCATAGTAAAAAATCTAATTAATATGCTTTTGAGGATGACTTAATCCCCCACATTTCCCAGGGGAAGGGCTGAAAGATATAAACTTTGCCCATTGTTTACATATAGTATTGGTTATTGGGAAGTATACGGGCGTTTTCAGGAGGAATTTTTTCTGGTGAGGGGGGGGGGAGTTGTACGGGGTTACGGGGAAGAATATGTCCATGGAGGATGTTTCCTTGGGGGAAGGGACATTTCTATCAAGGGGGTGCTAGATTTCCCAGCATCATTTAACAAACGATCAGAAATCAAATAAAAAAACTAGTTTTTTTTTCAACTAAAAGTAAGGAGCAACATTAAACTTAAAACGAACAGAAAAGATTAAGTATGTGAGGGGGTTCGCACCCTAGTCAATAGCTCACTCTTTACGCTAAAGTTTTTTTAGTACTTTCAAAAGAGCTATCTATTCTAATTAACCGGCCTTTGTGATTCAGGGGTTTGTGATTCGAACAAAATTCGAACTTTAGCGTAAAGAGCGAGGTATTGAATAGGGGGCGAACTCCCTAATATATTTAATAAAAACATACGAATATTGAAATTCATTACGTAAGTTAATTCGTAAGTTATGTCCGAACAAAATTTCGAGAAAACCATTTTTCGAAACAAAAAGAAAATTAATATGCGAATTTCGTTTTAATTATTCATGTACGGTGAGCCAGAATCAAAGCTGCATTAGTTCAAAAAAGTTCAGAAATTAAATAAAAGAAATAAGTTTTTTTAACTGAAAGTAAGGAGTGACATTAAAACTTAAAACGAACAGAAATTATTCCGTAAATGAAAGGGGCTGTCCCCTCCTCAACGCCTCACTCTTTACGCTAAAGTTTGACTCTGTATCACAACTTAAATTTTTAAAACGATAAAAAACTTTAGCGTAAAGAGTGAGGCGTTTAGGAGGGAACAGCCCCTTTCATATACGGAATAATTTCTGTTCGTTTTAAGTTTTAATGTCGCTCCTTCCTTTCAGTAAAAAAAAACTTGTGTTTTTTATTTAATCCATATACAAGAATCAAATTATTATGCTGATTTCAAATATATAAAATTAGTCAATTTTAGTGCTACCCATCAACAGTTACGAATTTGAGAACATTTGCCTGATTATTTAAATAGGGGGGACACGCCCCATACAAAAATCTTAATGAAAAATACAGGAAAGGTTGCCCCCTTCCAAATACCTTGGTTTTACTCTAAAAGTTGACTAATTCTCTCGTTTTTTAAGAACGGCTACTGAAATACAAGGGTCGTTTAATTAGAATTAATTAAAAAACGTTTTCCACAAAATAAGTTTTTCAAAGAAAAGTAAAGAACTCAATTAAACAAAAAAAGAGCAAAAATAAAATCAAATAATCTACCAAGTGTGAAACTACAACAAATCACCATCGATAAATAAATGAAACCCTAAACGAACAGAAATTACAACAAATAACTGAGACAAACTCAAAACGAGCTGAAATTAACAAAAGTTGGTCGCAAAACCCCTATGCCTCCCCAAGGCAAGAAAAAAATTTGCACTTTACTGAAAAAAATATAAATGTTTTTACTTTTATGACTTTAATAAATCATATAATATTAACATTTTGATTACTAAATATCAGTATATGTATATTAAACTGACAATGCACATTCATTTGTATCTTTTCAGTAAAGTGCAAATTTCGTTCTGGCCTTGGGGATGCATAGGGGTTTTGCACCCAACTTATGTTAATTTCCGCTCGTTTTTAGTTTGACTCAGTTATTTGTTGTAATTTCTGTTCGTTTTGGGTCTCATTTATTTATCGACGCTAATTTGTGGTAGTTTCACGCTTGGTAGATTATTTGATTTTATTTTTGCTTATTTTTTGTTTAATGAAATTCTTTACTTTTCTTTGAAAAACTTATTTTGTGGAAAAAGTTTTTCTCAATTAATTTCTGTTCGTTTTATATTGACATACTCTTTTCAGGGAAAAAGTCTCTCAGGGAATATTTTAGACAGCGCTAGCGCGCTGCCTAAAATATTGATTGGATTTGTTTAGAGAAAAAATGGGCGTGAGAGAGGGGATAGTTGCCTTCAAATCACTTTCGACTAGCAAAAAGGGCACTAGCCCTTTGAATTTCCAAGTGAACGAGCCTGTTTTGAAGTTTCTACGACAATGCCTTCTATAAAAACCTTATATGCCCCGAGGGAATAACTTACAGCCCTTTCCCTTAGGTTTGTGGGGGAGTGTCCTCCTCAAAAATATATTTTCTATCTGGAAATCAGATACGCTGAACAAATTGGCTATCTAAAATATTGATTGGATGTGTTTTGAGATAAGATGGGCGTGAGAGGGGGGTTAGTTGCCTTCAAATCACTTTCGACTATTAAAAAGGGCACTAGCCCTATTGAATTTCCAATCGAATGAGCCCTTTTTCAAGTTTCTACCACAAAGATTTCAATAAAAACTTATATAACCCCAGGGCGTAACTTATAACCCTTGCCCTGAAGACTGTGGGGGGAGTGTCCTGCTCAAAGGTATAATTTCCTGATCTTTGAATTGCGTGGAACAAAATGGCTGTCCAAAATCTTTATTGGGTGTGTTTGGGGAAATATTGGGCGTGGAAGGGGTGTTAGTTGCTTTCCAATCACTTTTGACTATTAAAAAGGGTACTAGTCTTTCAATTTCCAATCGAATGAGCCCTTTTGGAAGTTTTTACGACAACGCGTAATATAAAAACCTTATATGCACCCAAGGCATAATTCACAACCCTTGCCCTGAGAGTTTTTTTTTTGGGGTGGGGTATCATCCTCAAAGATCTAATTTCCAGAACTTTAAACTATGTTGAATAAAATGGCTATCTCAAAGTTTTGATTAGATGTGTTTGGGGAAAAGGTGGGGGTGAGAGACGGGTTAGTTGCCCTCTAATCACTTTTGACTATTTAAAAGGGCACTAGCCCTTTTATTTTCCAATCAAATGAGCCTTTTTTAAAGTTTTTACGACAACGACTTCTATAAAAAACTTTATATGCCCCCAGAGAATAACTTACAACCCTTGCCCAAAGGGCTTATCCTAAGGGGGACTATCCTCAAAAACATAATTTCTATCAGGAAATCAGCTACGTTGAACAAAATGGCTATCTCAAAATTTTGATTGGATGTGTTTCGGGAACTGGTGGGCGTGGAAGGGGTGTTAGTAAACTTCCAATCCCTTTCGACTATTATAAAGGGCACAAGCCACTCCAATTTCCAATCGAATGAGCGCTTTTTGAAGTTTCTACGAAAACTTCTTCGATACGAAGTGCCTTACTCTAAAAGAAAAAATTAATAACTAATACATTGTGCCAACATCGTTCTTATATGCTCCCAGGGCATAACTAAAAAACCCTTGCCCCGAGGACTTTGGGTGAGTGTCCTCCTCTTTACTTAGTCCTCGTTTCTTGTCTCGTTCTCGAGTATCCTTGTTCTTTACTTAGGCAACGTGATCGCACTGCTTATGATTTATACAACAACTTTCTATATAAACCTTGTATGCCCCCAGGGCATAACTCACAACCCCTGCCCTGAGGGCTGTGGGGGGGAGGGATTGTCATCCTTAAAGACCTAATTTCCTAAACTTTTAACTACGTTGAATGAAATGGCTGTCTAAAATTTTTGATTGGATGTGTTTGGGGAAAAGGTGGGCGTGAGAGGGGGGTTAGTTGCCCTCAAATCACTTTCGACTATAAAAAAGGGTACTAGCCCTTTGAATTTCTAATCGAATGAGCCCTTTTTCAGGTTTCGACGAAGATGATTTCAACAAAAATCCTTATGTGCCTCCAGGGCGTAACTTATAATCCTTGTCCCGAGGGTTGTGGGGGAGTGTTGTACTTAAAATATGTTTTCTATCTGGAAATTAACTACGCTGAACAAAATGGCTCTCTCAAAATTTTGATAGGAAGTGTTTCGGGAAATGGTGGGCATGGAAGGGGTGTGAGTCAACTTCCAATCCCTTTCGACTATTAAAAAGGGCACAAGTCACTCCAATTTTCAATTGAATGAGCGCTTTTCGAAGTTTCTACGACAGCTTCTTTGATACGAAGTGCCCTGCTCTAAAGGGAAAAATTAATAAATAATACATTGTTCCAACATCGTTCTTATATGCCCCCAGGGCATAAATTAAAACCCTTGCCCTGAGGACTGTGGGGGAGTGTCCTCCTCTTTACTTAGTCCCCGTTTCTTACGTCGTCCTTGAGTGTCCCCGCTCTTTATTTAGGCAGCGCGCTCGCGCTGCCTATGATTAATGCAAAAACTTTCTATATAAGCCTTATATGCCCCCAAGGCATAACTTACAACCCTTGCATTGTGGGCTCTTAGGGGGTTATCATCCTAAAAGACTTAATTTCCAGAAAGTTCAACTACGTTGAACAAAATGGATATGTCAAAATTTTGATTGGATGTGTTTTGGAAAATGGTGGGCGTGATAGGGGCCTTAGTCGCTATCCAGTCACTTTCAACTATTAAAAAAGGCACTAGCCCTTTCAATTTCCAATTGAATGAGCTCTTTTGAAATTTCCACGACATTGTTTTCAATAAGAACTTTATATACCCCAGGGCACAACTTACAAACCTTGTACTGAGGGCTCTGAAGGGGTTTTCATCCTAAAATACCTAATTTCCAGAACTTTCAACTACGTTGAACAAAATGGATATCTCACAATTTTAATTTGATGAGTCTGGGAAAATGGTGGGCGTTAGATGGGCGTTAGTCGCTATCTAGTCACTTTAAACTATTAAAAAAGGCACTAGCCCTTTCAATTTCCGATTGAATGAGCCCCTTTGAAGTTTCTACGACAACGCTTTCTATAAGAACTTTATGTGCCCCCAGGGCATAAATTACAACCCTTGGCCTGAGGGCTGTGGGGGGAGGGTTTTTCATCCTTAAAGACCTGATTTTCAAAACTTTCAACTACGTTGAATAAAATGACTATCTAAAAATTTTAATTGAATGTGTTTGTGGAAAAGGTGGGCATGAGAGGGGGGCTAGTTGCCCTCAAATCACTTTCGACTATTAAAAACGGCACTAGCCCTTTGAATTTCAAATCGAATGAGCCCTTTTTCAAGTTTCTACGACCAAGATTTCAATAAAAACCCTATATGCCCCCAGGGCATAACTTACAATCCTTGCCCTGAGGGTTGTGGGGGAGTGTCCTCCTCAAAAATATGTTTTCTATCTGAAAATCAACTACTCTGAACAAAATGGCTATCTCAAAATTTTTATTGAATGTATTTGGGGGAATGATAGGTGTGCGTGGGGGAGGGGGAGCTAGTTGCCTTCCAATAACTTTCGACTATTAAAAAGGGAACTAGCCCTTTGAATTTTCAATCAAATGAGCTTTTTTTGAAGTTTCTACGACAACGCCTTCTTTAAAAACCTTATTATACCCCCAGGGCATAACTTAAAACCCTTGCCCCGAAGGCTGGGGGGGAGTGTCCTCCTCAAAAACATATTTTCTATCTGGAAATCAACTACGCTGAACAAAATGGCTATCTCTAAAATTTTGATTGGATGTGTTTGGGGAAATGATGGATGGGGGGAGGTGGCTAGTTGCCCTTCAATCACTTTCGACTATTAAAAAGGGCACAAAATCTTTGAATTTACAATCGACTGAGCATTTTTTGAAGTTTCTACGACAACACCTTCTATAAAAACCTTATATGCCCCCAGGGCACGACTTAAAATCCTTGCCCTGAAGGTTGTGGGGGAGTTTCCTCCTCAAAACCATATTTTCTATCTGGAAATCAGCGTAGCAGGGTATAACTTAAAACCCTTGCCCTAAAGGTTGTGGGGGAGTGTCCTCCTCAAAACCATATTTTCTATCTGGAAATCAACTACGCTGAACAGAATGGCTATCTCAAAGTTTTGATTGTATGTGTTTGGGAGAATTATGGACGTGGGGGGGGCTAGTTGCCCTCCAATCACTTTCAACTATTAAAAAGCGTGCTAGCCGTTTGAATTTCTAATCGAATAAGCCTTATTTGAAGTTTCTACGACAACACTTTCTATAAAAACCTTACATGCCCCCAGGGCATAACTTAAAACCCTTGCCTTGAGGGTTGTAGGGAGTGTCCTCCTCAAAAATATATTTTTTATCATTAAATCAACTACGCTAAACAAAATGGCTATTTCTAAATTTTGATTGGGTATTTTTGGGGGAATGATGGACTTGGAAGGGGGGCTAGTTGCCCTCCAATCACTTTCGACTATTAAAAAGGGCACTAGCCACTCCAATTTCCAATCGATTGAGAGCTTTTTGAAGTTTCTACGATAACTCCTTCGATACGAAGTGTCCGGGTAGGGAAAAAAAGAAGAAAAAACCAAAAACACATTGTGCCAACATCGTTCTTTACTTAGGCAGCGCTAGCGCGCTACCTATGATAGGAAACTTTTGTAAAAGTACTAAAAGTGTGGTAGGGGAGTTAAAAAAACAAAACAAATACCGATCTGCCTACATCGTTCTTTACTTAGGCAGCGCTAGCGCGCTGCCTATGATAGGAATTTTTTGTAAAAGTGCTAACAGTGTGGTAGGGTGATTTTTATGGTATTTAAGTGATGTAGTGGTAGATGCCTTTATTCTCCCTTTATAGGGGAGATAAACTATGACCCCAAGGCAATTAAACTTTGGTAGCGTGCCTTAGACTATGACCGGACTAATGAGGCGTACCAGCTGGGTATATTCGAGAGATTAAATGTAGATTGTAGAGAGGATGGCTATAATAGAATACTTTTATTCGGTTAACATATACTGATATAAGGTTTATTAATATATATATATATATATATATATATATATATATATATATATATATATATATATATATATATATATATATATATATATATATATATATATATATATATATATATATATATATATATATATATATATATATATATATATATATATATATATATATATATATATATATATATATATATATATATATATATATATATATATATATATATATATATATATATATATATATATATATATATATATATATATATATATATATATATATATATATATATATATATATATATATATATATATATATATATATATATATATATATATATATATATATATATATATATATATATATATATATATATTCTACTAGGACCCATATTTTCTATAGTTAGTAGCTGCTAATCTCTCAAGGTCGTGGAATCTGTCAGCTATTTCCCTAGACAGCGACCCTTGGCCTCCGTCGCGCCATTTTAGTTCATGATTTGGCTCCTCAATGTTCACCCTCTTCTGTCCCTTTCATATTTTATACGTTCTTGGGCTTCTGTGTTATTTATTGACATCTGATCAAACTTTTTCATAGCCTCGTCAAGTTTTACCTCTGTTTTTACTAGGATTATAGACTGCTGTAAATTTTCAGGTTTCCGTGATAATATTAGTCTTAATAGCTTCTTCGGTAACCCTTGCGTAAAAGTTTGTAATTGTTCTTTCTGTACTGTCTCGTCATTTCCGCCTTTCTCTAATTGTAAGCATACAGATCGACAAATTTTGTCTGCATATTCCCTGATACTAGTTGAGGTATATAATGTCACTACCTCTGTTCTTAGCCTCTCGCAGATGCTTGTCTCTATGAACCTTGTTTTAAAAGATTCAATTAGAGCACTGGTGTCCTTGGGCTCTTTTTCTTTAATTGCCTCAAAATGTTTAAGAGCACTTCCCTTTAATCTGGCTGCAAAGCATTGCTCTTTGACCTTATCGTCAAACGATCCAGTTAGATCGTTGAAAATTTTCAATTTTTCAATAAACTCATCTACATCTGAAATTCCAAGTAAAATTGCAATTCCAAGTACCTTTGATAGGGAACCCATTTTTTCCTCTGGTAAAGCCATTTTATTTCAATCTACTATTTTTGTCTAGCCCTCTCGACCTAGTTTTTGCAACCGCCACCAGTTGTGGTAAGGTGATTTTTATGGTATCTAAGTGATATAGTGGTAGATGCCTTTATTCTCCCTTATAGGGGAGATAAACTATGACCCAAAGGTAATTAGACTTTGGTAGCGTGCCTTAGGATATGACCGGATTAATGAGGCGTACCAGCTGGGTATATTCGAGAGACTAAATGTAGATTGTAGAGATGTTGGCAATATATATATATATATATATATATATATATATATATATATATATATATATATATATATATTCTACTGGGACTGGTTTTCCCAAGTAGACCCCAAGTCTCAGAAAGCTACAATAATGTATAATAAGGTACTTAGACACTTACAATATTCCAACAATATTCCAAGGTATTTCTAAATCAACGGACCAGAGGTCAGTCGGGCATAAAATTAGTATCAGTCTACCCCTTCCCATAAAATGTATCTTTTATACATTTATATTAACCACACCTTCCTGGACCCAACCGACACAAATAGCTAGGAAGTGGTAGTTTCTCAATTTCCCGTTAAGTTGAGACTTGGCAGGATATGTTCCTTATCTTAATAAAAAGTGTTATTTCTAAACTTTTGTATTTGCGTCTTAATATTTTTACTAAATTATAAATTGACTTAATTAGAAAGCTCCACCACAACAGTTTTAGCGTAAAGAAAAAGGTATTGAGGAGGAGGCAATCCTTCATATACAGAATAATTTCTGTTCGTTCTCAGTTTTAACGTTGCTCATTACTTTCAGCTTAAAAAGGCTTGTTTTTTTTTTAATAACAGTATAATAAGAGTAAAACTACCAAAAAAGTGAACCAAAACCACAAAACTAACAAAATATTTATTTTTCTCAGGTATTGGAACAGTGTTTACATACGTTGTTTTACGACGGTTGATGGCAAACTTGGTACCAAGAACAGGTGTGGCAAAAGCGCTCGATTCTTATTCATTGATATGTCTTATATATATGTTTTCTACTCTCATAGAATATGCCATTGTCAATACAGTTTGGAGAAGAACGTAAGTACCATTATCTAACAAGTAAGTCTCCACAACTTACATTTGTCTCCATATTAATTTGCTTAAAATAAAGACGTAACAATGCCTGGTTAGCATAACTTCTTTCTGTGAATTCTGTACAAAATTTTTAGTGAACAAACCCCACATAGTTACAGCCTTTACTGTATGAACTACCTCCAAGTCTTTGCAGGGGGCTGAAACATATCACTTTCATTTCGTGTTCATTTGTTTTCAGTTGCTGTTTTTAGCAATGAGTAGAGTGCACAATACGGGAATGAAAAACCTAAGTTTTTTAAAGTTTTTTAAAGTTTTTTTTCCAATAGAACAACAAAATTTACTTTTACCTAGGGCAATAAAAAATTTATGTGTACAGTAGACTAATAAAAAAATGAACAGAAATCTTACAAAATTGAATCGTTTTTTTTTCCTTTATTTATTTAATATAAGTTCAATTGCCAGTACAAGTAGTCTGAAAAAAATACTATTTCTACTCAGTATTTACTGTTAATCTCCAAAATTAGCAGTTATAAGTCAAGAAACAACATTTTAACATTCCTTGACCCAAGATGAAGGCAGTGGCAACATTGATCCTAAAAAGATTTGAAAAGTAGACTCGTTGAAATCATATTTTTGACCCTGAGATTATTGATTTTAGATTCCGTTTTTTGGATAAAATTTTTGGAACTGTCCACAAACTTGTTAAACATAACCAATTTATAAATCTTATGTTAAGTAATTGTTAGGAACTCAAAGTTTAATGTAGAAGAAATATATCAGACTGTAGTCGAGTGTTTACTGCCCAGGTTAGTATTGTTTTGATTTAAAGTTGGAGCTAATTAGGGCTTTTCTAATTTTGATGGGTATTAAATTAACAAATTTCTGTAATCGAGAATGTGAGTTTCCACTTTCTGTATTTAGAAAAATGAATAAGAAAGTTCCATTCGGAAACCGGAAGTTAATTTAACCGGTTGTCTGTAAAAGAAACCGGTTTAATGAAAATTCGGTTTCCTTGAAATTTTCCTCATATGGCTTCATATGAATATGGCTTATTATTACCATATACATTTACCAGCTTGAAAATTACTCATTAATATTGTCATAAACAACAGCCTAAGTAAAGAACGATGTGGGCACAATATACAAGACATCTCAGCAATATACCAAGAACGTCTCAGGGTTTTAAGTTCAAATTTCCGGGTCTACTTCTATTACTACTTCTGCTCTTAAAATTTTACTAAATCAAAAGATTGTAATTGTATCCAGGCTATAAAAGAGCATAGATGTATTTTTTTTTTGGAATGGTATTAACTTTTATTTATCTGGTCAACTAAGGGATGTATATGACTAAATTAAACATTATTATTTGTGTCATGGTTTCAAAAGAGTTCATGTAATTAAAAATTACTGTAAAAGTTTCCAGCATATAAATAGCAGGCCAAACTATAAATTCTTAAAGAAAAACTGGAAAGATGCAAATTATTACTTTCTATTTCCCTAAAAAACACTATGTCAATATTAAAGCAAGCAGAAATTAAATAAAAAAACTGTTTCCACAAAATAAGTTCTTTAAAAAAAAAAGTAAATCCATTAACCCAAAAGTGAATATAAATAGAATCAATTAATATACCAAGCTAACAACTTCCACAAATCAGTATCAATAAATATATGAAACCCAATCGAACAGAAATTAAAATAAATAACAGTCAAACTCAAAACGAGCAGAAACTTATGAGAGTAAATAATTTATGAGACCTCACTTGCTAATCATGGAAGAAATAAAACATGGAAGAAAGGAAGAAAACGAGGAGAATAAACAGCCAGTAAAAAATTGAATTACTATTTAAGATTACGTTCAACTTACAAGTCAAACAACACATCAAAAAATAATTAATTTTCTGTACACATACCTGACATTTGAACTAAATAAAACAAACACATCACGTTATCATATTGCATATGCAGAAATTATGCTTTTAAACTTTTTTTTTTTGCTCATATACAGATACGGGCTTTTTTCTCTTGTCAAGTTGTTGGCAGACAATTTTAACTAAGTCTTTTTATAACGACGGAAACAGATTTTTTAGCTAACGGTGTTTGAAAATATAATTATTGGACTAGAAATATATATATATATATATATATATATATATATATATATATATTTTTTTTTTTTTTATATATATATATATATATATATATATATATATATATATATATATATATATATATATATATATATATATATATATATATATATATATATATATATATATATATATATATATATATATATATATATATATATATATATATATATATATATATATATATATATATATATATATATATATATATATATATATATATATATATATATATATATATATATATATATATATATATATATATATATATATATATATATATATATATATATATATAATTGACTGCCAAACAACTTGAATTCCTTAATTCGCTACCAAAAATTTACCTTGAGAGGGTAATTTGGCAGCATTACAGTTAAGCCTTGAAATTGCCTTAAGAAACAAACTTGCTTGGTGCAAGGTCAATTTTTCTACTGCAAAATTACGAGACTCAAAAAAATTACATTAAGTTGACTCAACAGAAACTCATGTAGGCTACCAATAAAGCAGATCTAGGGGTAGAAGTACCCCCCCCCCCTTTCTGTCCAGCTGGTTTTATAGGCAAACATTCTGAACTAAGTAAAAAACATTTTGTTATATATAAGATTGGAAAATACAAATTAGTAAAAGTATAAACACGTTAGAACGTAATATGAGTAATATAACAATTCTTGATTAAGATTAATTAAAAAAAACTTTTTCCAAAAAATAAGTTTTTCAAAGACAAGTAAAGAACTCCATTAAACAAAAAATGAGCACAAATAAAATCAACTAATCTACTTAGCGTCAAACTACCACAAATCAGCATCGATAAATAAATGAAACCCAAAAAGAACAGAAATTACAATAAATAACCGAGTCAAACTCAAAACGAGCAGAAATTAACATAAGTTGGGCGCAAAACCCTTATGCCTTCCCAAGGCCAGAAAAAAATTTGCACTTCACTGAAAAAATATAACAAACAGCCGGACAAACAGCCGGAATTTTCGGCGGGAGTCCATCTCAGCCATCTGTGTTCGGGGGTGCTAATCAAGCAACCCCGTCTAGACCTGCATTTGGTAGCCCTGCATTTGGCTCTACTAAATTCGGAGGTGCGCCATCTTTTGGAGGATCTCCGTCATTTGGTAGTTCAGCTGCATTTGGATCCCCTTCGGCACTTGGTACTTCATCTGGCTCTGTTTTTTCAAATGTTGCATCTACTGGCACTGGCAACGTGTTTGAAGCTTTTGCTGCGAAGAACACTCCTACATTTGGCTCCATCGCTACCAGTACCACAGAGGGGTCTCAATTTGGAGTGAGTCGCCAGCAACCCTCTACTTTTGGACAAGCTCCTGCCTTTGGGTGAGTCTCTTAGTATTTAGTCTTTCAAAATAGGCTGAACCCTATTTCAATCGACCAAACGAGGCGTTGGGAAATCGGAAACTTGAAGAAGCATTAAAAAGGTAAAAAGGTGTGATGTATTTGAGGCCAGCCTCAGACGAGTAAGCACAAGTCGATGAAGACAAAATTCAGTTTGAATTCAGGCAAGAAATAGCAATTTAACCACTTTTTTCAAGGATAAACAAAGAGCACCGGCGAGCTTTGCTCGATGAAGTGAATTTTGGTGAATTGAACTACGGTGCCCAGTCCCCCCCCCCTGCGGAAATGAATATCTCCGTATTCTGATTGGCACAAGGAAAAAAAAATATGAAAATTTTTCTACATTTAGTTTTTCAACAAGGACACAAAGGTGAAGGTATCTTCGGTAATAATTGCTTACTCTCTTCTTTGCCTGGTTTATCAATAAAAAAAGATTGACTTATTAATCAGGAACCGTTTTAAGGTTGAATCATTATAGGACTTCATTTCTGCTCGTGGTCGTCCAGGCTGACTGAAGTTATTGAGTCTACGAAGCCAGTGCCAAATATCTGCAATGACAAAAATTCTTCAGGATATTTGTCATGTAGAATCCAAGCAAAAGTTTTTCTTAATCTGAAACAAATTGAACTTAACTCAAAAGAGTGAGGGCTTGACGGGGAAGGGGGCTACCTGAAATTTAGGGAAACAACATTTTATTTGGAATTTGGCGGATTTTTTGTTTTTAGTAAAAATTGTTTCTTTGCCTTTTTTTATTAAACAATAGACCTCTCAGTTTAGACACTTGCACTTAAAAGCTTGCCATATTGATTCTGAGATTATTTTTTTCAGTTCTTGTCAAACTTCAGCTTGAATAGCGACCATTTAAGGAGTGGGGGACGCTCTCTCATATACAGCATGATTAATGTTTGGTTTAAATTTTAGTGTAATTTTTTATTTTCATTTACAAAAAAATAGGATTGTCATACATGTATCTTTTAAAAATACAAGTTTATATACAAAATGGGAATAAGTGAGGAAACTCATTATAAATTACATTGCCCTCTTGACTTACAGCCTGATTCAAATTTTTTACCATAGAGTAACTTGAGGTTCAGATAGCCTAAGGGCGCAGTAACTCCTGCAGTCACTCACAAATTTGCGGCATACCCACCTCTTTTCCAAAAAGATGTTACCAAAGAGAGGTGGACGTCAATAAAGCCGTTGATAGGGAGTAGAAAGGGCCTCGTGATCTTGTCATGTCATTGCATTCTTGGATTCTATCACCTTCCACGACCCTTTGCTCAAGTTCAGCTGCTCCGGTATTGCTGCGTTAAACACATATTTGCTGGATTTTGTCTCTTTACTTGTTCCTCTTTAGACAAAAGCTTGTTTGACCTTCCTTTTACTTGTGCTGAAAATGAATTTTGTAGGGTTTTCTGTCCGGGCATTTGCTTTTCTATTGTGCATATTTCTAACAAAAATAGAAATGACCTCTTGTCGAGTCCATCCTAGTATTTTTGTACGTTGCTCCTTCTTGTTCGGGCCTTGTGTCGTCCCTCTTTAGTAGTGTCCCAGGAGGTTCCACCTCTCTTTAATATGGTCAGGTTATCTAGAGTCTGTTCTAGACAAATTCGATTGAAGTTCGTTTTGTTCATGCATCTCGCGTTTTCAGGCATTAACTCTTTCTTTTAAGCGATGTTCTGACTTGTTCTTTGTCGTGACATCACCAGGCGATTTGAACTTTAAAGTTTCTACCAAAACATCAACCAGAAAATAGAATTGCTGACTGTGAGGAAAATAATCATCGAAAGCACGAGAAAAACAACAGTAAAAAAAGATTGACTGGATTGGTTTTTGAAGAAGCTGAAATTCAGCAATCCTTTATTTTTTCAAGGAATGACTTGTTTCGCTATGGGGAATTGAATTGAAAGAAGGCATCCTCAATGTTTTCAGTACACGTCCCAAATTTCAGTCATCCTTACTTCACGCCAAATATCAACAGCCTCTATAAACTATTCCTTCCATCATTTAGGAATAACTGCTTACATTCTTACTTGGTCAAAGGAAACCCAGATGGAAATTAAATTAAAGGTAATTTATTAAAGTCGGATAGAGTAAAGCTCAATTCACCCAATGCGATTAACCTCTGTCCAAGTTTTAGTTCAATTCATGCTAACGAACCGGATCCAGGAAGGTCAAAGAGACTCGCTTACGTCTTTGCTTTGAAAAGAATAAGATTATTAAACAATATGTAGTTATTTTATTTTACCTATAAATTATTGTTTTTAATTGTTTTAGTTTAGTATTACTACTGATGACGGTCCTTGCAAATGTGACCGAAACATCTAGTATATTTTGTGAATTTATCACTGTCTATTAAAAGGAGTTTATCCCTATTTTAACTTTTATTTATTGTCATGGAAAGGCAGTGTGGTCTTCGAAATTATCTAGAACCCTTTTAGCCTTTTGGACAATACCTATTGTGGTGTTCATTAAATAATAGTTAGGTACATAAGCGCCAATTTCCATAAGGTTTGTGCATTGTGTGGTAAAAGCACAAAAATTGGCACACGTATGTAGAAAAACACGGAGAATCTGACAGGGGACAGAACCACATTTTCTGAGCGCGTTTTTCCGGGTTTCATTGCGTTTTTCCACGCGGAAAATCGTGTATTTTTGAAATTGAAGGATATGGACGTATGAAGGGTCGTTTCTGGTTGATTAGGGTCTGCTGATTCTGAACATGTGCCCACTTTTGAAATCTAATCAGCAGTTTCCAAGTCATCGTCATTTTCATCATCGCGGGTCGTATACTTTTCTGTATAATATGGTAGTAGATGTGCTTAGGGTATCTTTTATGGCTAAATCGAGTATGCTGAGTCTGAAAATTTGCTTCATTTTAACATCCAACCATCCGTTACTGAGTTATTATCACTTTCATCATCGCCGGGTGTATATGTGTCTTTCATACTTCTGCATTACAAGCTCTGGTTCACCTTAATGTGCAAGTGACGACTGTGGTCTGAATGAATGGCCAATTTGTGGGTTTGAAAACGTGACTCGAAATACCTTAGATTGCTAACATGTTTAACAAAGATAAAAGAAAAATCCACGTGGCACGTACTTTCTAAAGAGAAAGCATATGAGAAGAAAACAAATAACGTACAATTTACCTTTAATAAGTGCTGTTTTCTTTTATAAATGTCTTCATATCATGTTGTCCATTCTTTATTCCCACCGCCTGGCAGAAGATACGGCGATACAGAATCTGAAGCGACTTGAAGACTTGGGAATTGCAGGGTACAAAAAATTTATTCAAGAGCGTATAGTTTCCCACAACAAAGCAATTAGCGACACGTTACCGACACAGAACATAGTCCTGTTCGTTACGCCAAAAAAAAAAACTACCTCCGAGTCTCAGCTGCAGGTAAAGTACATGCAGTCAAACTGCATCCTCTTCAGCCGTTTGTACATTGGCTGCAAGGGTAGAGGGGCAGACCTGGCCAACTTTTTCAAGCACGAGAACCAGCTTATCTCACCGTCCCTGTCCGAATACGGCAAGCTACGGTGTGGAAAAAAAATCTGACATAGTTGACTGTTTGACGGCAGAGCTTGAAGAGTCACTACCCAGCAGTCTCCCAACCGTCGATTTAATTGTACTATAAGGGTCTGTTCTAGTACACCTCATCGTTCCTTAGCCTGGAATTAGTTTCGGGGAATACGCTCGCTTGAACTTCGCTACCTACATTAGAAAGCAACAGTCCCAAACCGACGCCCAAAGGATTGATTTCGTCTTTGGCATCTACACTGACGACAGCCTAAAAAAACGGAGCGCGTGAACACAAAGGAACTTTGTCTTATGCCGTGAAAATCATAGACTGAACCCCCGTTCCTCGGATTAACTGGCGTGACTTTTTGAAATCAACTGAGAATAAGAGTCGACTCTTCCATTTTTTGGTGACGATGGTAGTCCAGGAATTGCAGGACATCTTTGTAGTGGCTGCTCTTGGAGACACATTTATTTCAACACGCGATATCGTTTTTCGCGAAGGCCTCACACTTACCAACCACGAAGAAGGTGACACTCGTGTGCTGCTCCATGCCTTACATCAGGACCAGTGTGACTATAACATCATAGCCATCAGAACTGTGGATTCGGATGTAGTTGTGATTGCAACAGCTTTGTTCCAGCAGCTTCAAATTGAAAACCTGTTTGTCATCTATGGCCATGGAGCAAAGACGAAAATACTGCCCATTCACGATATTACTTGTCGTCTAAAACCTGACAGGTCTCGTAGCCTTCTCTTTTTGCATGCCTTCTCTGGATGAGATACAACTTTTTCTTTTGGCTTTCATTGAAAGCATGGTGTTTGTAAGACCTGGAAAGCTGTGGAATCTATTCTTCCGACTTTCGTTACTCTGAGCCATCAGGAGCCCCAGTCCTAGATTGTCACTTTACAGAGATCCAGCAATTGGTCATCGTTCTTTACGAAAAATCAAGCAGCTTTTCTGAAGGGAACAGTCTGCGGAAGGAGCTTTTCAGATGAAAAACAACTGAAATGAAAAAACTTTCCCCAGCAGCGGCTGCTCTTGAGCAGCATACCAAACGCGCTTAATTGCAGGCCCAGATATTTGCATCATCGTGTTGTCCGGAACTTTCCCCACTGGATCCAGATTTATACGGCTAGGTGAAGCAAGACGAAAGCTGGGAGCCTTTCTGGACTAATCTTCCTGAGGCAGCGACAATTTGCAAAGAACTGCTCAAATGTGGCTGTAAAACAAAGTGCAAATACAGGTGCAAATGTGCAAAAGCTCCTCTTAAGTGCATATATCTCTGTTTGTGCAAAGGTTGTGATAATCAGTACAATCAATAGTGCACTTTTTGTAGCTTTATTTGTCAGAAGCCGATTTCGACCTGTATCCTGTCCGTGAGAACCTCATTTTCTTTTTTAGCTATCTTTATGATGAAACAAGTTGAAATCGGCTGTTTCATTCCTATGGTCCATGTGATTGTTTAACTATTTTGAAATACCTGAAATAATTTAGTATTCTACATTTTTTCATCATAATAGTATGCTTCTTACCTCCGAAGTTCCTTAAGTCAAGCTGTTTGAGTTGAATAAATTATTTTTTTTTTGTTTTTTTACTGAAAGCTTATTGAGGAGGTCTGAAAGCGTAGTCCGTGAGAACCTCATTTTCTTTTTTAGCTATCTTTATGAAGAAACAAGTTGAAATCGGCTGTTTCATTCCTATGGTCCATGTGATTCTTTAATTATTTTGAAATACCTGAAGTAATTTAGTATTCTACATTTTGTCATCATAATAGTATGCTTCTTGCGTCCGAAGTTCCTTAAGTCAAGCTGTTTGAGTTGAATAAATGATTTTTTTTTACTGAAAGCTTATTGAGAAAAGGGTAATTAATTACTTACAGTCAAAAACGTATGATCTCCTTCGGAATGTTATGGGGAGGTATGAGTTCTTGTTAGAGTATGGCATGGAAACAATGGTTATGAAACCGGTAAATCCTGAACCAAGAATCCGATTGCAAAAATAACCACATTTTTGGAATCGAGAGACTCGAATTAGTTAGGAAAGAGATCTTAAACTCGGTCATTGCTGATTCATAAAATTTGCGTTTTTTTTGTCGCGTGGAAAAACGCAAAGTAGCGCGGAACCGCGGAGACAAATTTGAATTTGCGACTTAGTCGATTCTTCGCATTTTCCGTAACATGTTCACCAGTTTCTATGCGACTACGATGAAAAATACAAAGTCAGAAAGCAGAAATTACTCAGAAGTGCATGGAGCGTAGTGATGAAAATGATGACAACTCAGTAACCAGGAGTCACACGAAAAAAGTAAGCTCATTTTTGGGATCAGGACAGTAGTCCCCGAAGCCGCGCCACGGCGACATGACGGCGGCGAATGTGTGATTTAGTGTCGGCGACGGCGCGCCGAATTTTTTTTGGCGGCGCGCCGCCGATTTTAGACCGGCAGCGCGCCACGGCGTGCCGATTTTTTGATTAAAAATAATAATAAAATTCCACTTCACCAAGCACGTTCAACCTTGATTATAGTAAGGATTTTTAAATGGTTGGCTAAAAACATACAGGAACAACATGACTTACTTGACTTACTTACTTGTTGTGTTTATGTTTAACATCGCATTGTTTATATAAAATCCCGTGTTTAGTCATTTCCTTCTTGTTAATTATTTGGGCTAATGTGTGTATAACTTTCAAAGTTTGAAGTTCAAACATCTCCTGTTCATCAAATACATACGAAAAGGAAGTGAAAAAACAACAACAAATAACAACATCGGAAAAACACTGTATACAAGTCAGATACCATGGCTTAACAAGACCAACAATTTTAAATCAGCGGTTACATAACTTCAGTTACAATTTATGTAACAAAAGTGAGTTTGTTCACTCTGCCTGGATCCATTGATCGATTTGCAGTCACTATCAGTCCTGTCGTGCTAAAAAGTCGTTTAGCCGGGGCACGTGTGGCCGGTATAGCCAGAACTTGACGAGCGTAAACTGCCACTCGCGGGATCTGATGCTAGTATTGGACCTTGGGGTCCCACAGAATGCCGCAAATGGGCTTCTTCTTTGTATCTGCTGAAATAAGTTGTTTTATAAGGGAGAACAAACCTGCACCTTTACCATAGGGCTCCTGTGCCCTACACTACAGGAAGAACTAAACTGCACCTTTACCCTCTTTTCTTATCAACACCGAATAACCCTCCAAAATTCTTTTCTGAAAGAAGTGGTCAAGTTAACGTTTCAAGTCAAAGTTTAAGGCTACTTAAACTTCAGTGTGCTCTGCTAACTGTGCAAAAAAATGTAATTGATTTCGTTAGATATATTTCTATACTAGCTCTAGATAATCTACCAAGCGGGAAACTACCATAAATCAGCATCGATAAATAAATGAAACCCGAAACGAACAGAAATTACAATAAATAATCGAGTCAAACTCAAAACGAGCGGAAGTTGACATGAGTTGGGCTCGGAACCCCTATGTCTTCCCAAGGCAGAGCATGATTTTCACTTTACTGAAAAAATTTAAATGTTTTTACTTTTATAACTTTAATAAATCAAATATTATTAACATTTTGATTACTAAATATCAGTATATGTATATTAAACTGACAATGCATATTCATATGTATTTTTTCCTGTAAGGTGCAAATTATGTTCTGGCCATGGGAGGGGGTGGGGGTTTTGGGCCCAGCTTGTGTTGATTTCGGCTCGTTTTGAGTTTGACGCGGTTATTTAACCCATATAATGGGTTTTTTAACCCATGTAATGGGTTAAATTACATGGTGATGCAGAACACCATCGCGGGAGGATCCTCTATAGGAGGACAACTGTGGCAGGGTGTAAGATCCAGATCTATGGACAATGGCCTCTGTAAAGGGCTGCCTCGACCTTTTCGGGGTACCTGCAAGACTGGGGACCTTGCGGTCAACTCTATTCCCACTTGAGGAGTGGCACCCCTCGAGGAAATTATAGCCTAGTAAACGAAACAACATTCGCACGGAATTCTGACTAATGGACAACAATTCTTCTGGGATCGGTATGTTTTGATGGGCGTCTTTGGGCTGAAAACCTCTTCCGAGCTAATTTAGCTATTACGGGTTGCCTCCCCGTAGTAGCATAATATTTGTAGGCATGAATATATAATGAGTCGGAGGTAATAGGCTTGAGATTGTCTGTGCAGGATTTCGACTCTTGTTGATAGAAGAGCATCGCCAAGCGCTGAAAAACATGTTGTGACCAAGATTGGCCCAGGATTGCACAAAGCCTCCATTCTTGGAGGTCCCAGGGACTTCTTGCTGTCCGCTTCTAAGCCGGCTTAAGCACTTCGGTGCAGACTTGAGAAGATATGTGATCTCCGTCCTGCACTGGTATCCGGGATCATTGCTTTTCCTGAGGCGAAAATAATTTCAATGATTTAAAGAACATGAAAATTGGAATTTGGAATGTTACGACATTAAAAAATGACTATCGTATCGACATTTTAACTGAAGAATTCAGACGATTTGAACTGGATTTATTAGGAGTTTCAGAAACTCATATCCCAGGGGTAGGAAGCATGAAATTAGGGTATATAGAATTTTTTTACTCAGGCAGGAAGGATTGGGTACATAGACAGGGAGTTGGGCTCATGATGAATAAGGAAGCTGCTAAGTCTTGCTTAGGCTGGGAAGGTATTAATAATAGAACACTAATTGCTCATTTTATGACTAGAAAGTTCAAGGTATCAGTTATAGTTGTATACGCCCCTGTAGAACCGACTGATGGAGATACTAGTGACTCATATGAATTTTACTTACAGTTACAGGAGCAAATAGACAAGGTCCCAGGTAGAAGTATGATGTTATTGCTGGGAGATTTTAACGCCCAGGTTGGTAGAAATAAGGATAGATGATATCCCAGCTTAGGTAAATTTGGTGTAGGAAAAGAAAACAGTAATGGATACAGACTTTTGCAATTTTGTAGGTATAACAATCTAGTTATAACCAATACGGTGTTTGATCATAAAATGGCTCATAAGCTAACATGGTATTCACGTGATGGTAAGACAGCAAACCTTATTGATTATGTTATAGTAAACCGAAGACTGGCAGGATCAATACAAGATACTAGGGTATATAGGAGTGCTGTTATTGATGTTAAAAGTAAAGATCACCATCTAGTAGAGTCAAGGGTTAATTTAAAGCTGAAATATCGGAAGGGTAATTACCTCCCGGGAAGTTATGATGTTAGTAGACTCCAGGATGAGAATTTGGGAGAAACTTTCCAGGAACAGTTGAATACTAAACTTGAGAGTTTAAAATTTGATAATGTGTAAGATGGTTGGAATAATTTTAGAAAAATAATTTGTGAAGTTGCTGAAGGTGTATTAGGGAAGAAAGCTAGCACTGAAGCTAAGAATATTAGTGAAAAAGCTTTAAGTTTAATAGAAAGGAGAAAGGACTTGTACAAGAATTATCTGAGTGATAGATCACATGAAAACAAAAGAAATGTAAAGAAAGTGGAGAAAGCATTGAAATATGAACTAAGGAGGTGTGAAGTGGAGGCCATGGATAAACTTGTCGATGATTTAGAAGATGCAGCGAGACGTCATAATATTAAAATATTGTACTGGCACTCTAACAAATATAAAGGGAGGAGTCAATCCGGACTTGTGCCAGTTAGAGAGAGGACTGGGGTGGCAATTTGCGATAAAGCGCTAACTAAAGTAAAATGGGCCGAACATTTTTATAACTTGCTTAACCGATATAGAGTTGCAGGAAAAAATATAGAGGAAAATGAAAAAGTTTGTGATACCTTGAATGTGAAGGAAGATTTGTTTTGTGAGGAGGAATTAGAAACAGTACTAAAAGGATTAAAGAACAATAAGGCTCCAGGTGCTGATAGGGTCGTAAATGAGTTTCTTAAATATGGTGGCTCTGAGGTTAGAAATAAGTTACTGAAGATTATGAATATGATTTTTGAAAAAGGGGAAGTACCTAACGATTTTAGGAAAACTTTAATTAAGCCACTTTATAAAAAGGTGATAAAAGTGAGTGTGGTAATTATCGAGGCATTAGTCTGGTCTCGTCTGTAGGTAGCAAATTGCTTAGTAATATGATACTTTTTAGACTGAGAGATGCCGTAGACAAAGTTTTAAGAGAAGAGCAGTGCGGTTTTAGAAAAGGTAGAGGATGTGTTGACCAAATTTTCACTCTTAGGTTAATAATTGAGAAGTCCCTGGGTTTTCCAACACCTTTGGTCCTCAGTTTTATAGATTATATGCAAGCGTTCGATTCTGTTGATAGAGGAGCTTTAGTAAAGGTTTTCTTCTTGTATGGTATACCAGACAAATATATTAAAGTGATTAGTGCTATGTATGAGAATAACACTGCTGCGGTTAAGGTAAGAAATGAGGTTAGCAGCTGATTTTGTATTAAATCAGGAGATAAGCAGGGTTGTGTTCTATCCCCCTTTATATGGATTATTTTGACGGACTTTGTTTTAAGGAGCTCAGGAAATGCAATGGGAGACCACGGAATCAAATAGGGAGGAAAAAGTCTCCTGGACTTGGATTATGCTGATGATTTAAGTATCCTAGATGAAAGTGTGAGCAAAATGAATGAAGTTTTAGAGGTTTTGCAAGTTCAGGGCGCTAGGATTGGTTGGAAAATTAATGTAAGGAATACCAAGTCACTAAGGCTAGGAACAAGTGAAGATGAAAAGGTGACGTTGGGTAATGAATAGATTGATCAGGTTGACAGCTTCACTCATCTTTCTAGTATCATTAGTAAAAATGGTGGGAGCAGTGAAGATGTTAAAAGTAGAAGCGACAATGCTTTGAGTGTTTTTTTCACATTTAAAAACAGTCTGAAAAAACAGAAAAACAAATCGTAAAACCACTATAATAATATTAAAGGCTACAGTGATGCTAGTAGTTGAGTATGGTTCTGAAGGATGGGCGGTCCAAAAAGCGGATAAAGGTTTACTAGATATTTTCCAAAGAAATTGCTTAAGGATTGCTCTGGGTACCCGGCTGACTGACCGTATTTCAAACACTAGGCTATATGAAAAATGTGGTTCAATACCGTTTTCTAGATCTATAATGAAAGAAAGGTTGAGGTGGTTAGGGCACGTTGTGTGGATGAAGGATGACAGATTGCCGAAGATTGTTCTTTTCGGCCAACCATCTAGGGCTAAAGGGAAAGCAGGTCGTCCCCGTCTGGGGTGGGAGGACGTCATAAAGAAAGATTTCACGGAAATGGGAACTTCGTGGGTGGGTGTAAAAAGGGAGGCTTTGAATAGAGTGGGGTGGAGGAGGAGCGTGCGTAGCTGTGTTGGCCTCAGGCGGCTTGGTGCTGCGATGAGTTGTTAGTAGTAGTAGTAGTAGTTTATAAATTTAATAAATCAAATAATATAACATTTTGATTACTAAATATCAGTATAAGTATATGAAACTGACAATGCACATTCATTTGTATTTTTTAAGTAAAGTGCAAATTTTGTCCTGGCCTTGGGAAGGCATAGGGGTTTTGCGCCCAACTTATGTTAATTTCTGCTCGTTTTGAGTTTGACTTGGTTATTTATTGTAATTTCTTTTCGTTTTGGGTTTCATTTATTTATCGATGCTGATTTGTGGTAGTTTCACGCCTGGTAGATTATTTGATTTTATTTTTGCTCATTTTTTGTTTAATAGAGTTCTTTACTTTACTTTGAAAAATATATTTTGTGGAAAAAGTTTTTTTTAATTATTTTCTGTTCGTTTTATATTGACATAGTATTTTCAGGGAAAAAGAAAATAACACACTAAATTTTTCGTTTTTTAAGACTTTATAGTTTGGCCTTCTATTTGTGTACTGGAGAAAAATTTTCAGGAATTTTTAACAACAAACACCCTTTTAAAAATAAGGACACAAATACTACTTTTTAATTTAGTTTCATACCTCCTCTAGTTGACCTGAAATGGAAAACTTGATACCATTCGCAAAAAAATCTGTTTACTTTCTTTGATAGCATGGATACACTTACGCTATTTTGATTAAATTTTAAGAGCAGAAGTAGCCCTGAAAGTTTGAACATAATAACCTCAGTTGTTCTTGGGATACTGCTGAGATGCCTTATTTAGAATTAGCAATATCAGAGTGCATTTTGATTTAATCTTAAGGCAAAATTTAGTTTTTAAACATAATGTTCAAATGGGAGGGTGGGCTTGGGAGGGTGGGAGGGGAAGGGGGATTACTTGCCCTCCAATCACTTTCGACTATTTAAAAGGGCATCAGCCCTTTTTATTTTCAATCGACTGAGCCCCTTTCGAAGTTCCTCCGACAACTCCTTCAATACGAAGTGCCCTGGTCTATTCAACAACAACAACAAAAATATCACTAATCACTTTCGACTATTAAAAAGGGTACTAGTCCTTTGAATTTCAAATCGAGTGAGCTCTTTTTCAAGTTTCTACGAAAAAGATTTCAATAAGACCTTATATGCCCCCAGGGTATAACTTATAACCCTTGCCCTGAGGGTTGTGGGGGAGTGTCCTCCCCAAAAACAGATTTTCTACCTGGAAATCAACTGCTCTGAACAAAATGGCTATCTCAAGATTTTAATTGGATGTGTTTGGGGGAATAATGGGCGCCGGGGGGGGGCCTAGTTGCCATCCAATCACTTTCGACTATCAAAAAATACGATAGGCCTTTGAATTTCCATTCGAATGAGCCTTTTTTGAAGTTTCTAAGACAACGCCTTCTGTAAAATCTTATATGCCCCCAGGGCATAACTTAAAACCCTTGCCCTGAGGATTGTGGGGAAGTGTCCTCCTCAAAAACATATTTTCTAGCTGGAAATCAACTACGCTCAACAAAATGGCTATCTCAAAATTTTGATTTGATGTCTTTGGGGGAATGATGGGCGTGAGGGGGGGGGGGAGGCTAGTTGCCCTCCAATCAGTTTCGACTATTAAAAAGGGCACTAGGCTTTTGAATTTCCAATCAAATGAGCCTGTTTTGAAGTTTCTACGACAACACCTTCTATGAAAACCTTATATGCCCCCAGGGCATAACTTAGACCCTTGCCCTGAGGGTTGTGGGGGAGTGTCCTCCTCAAAAAAATATTTTCTATCTGAAAATCAACTAGCCTTTGCTGAACAAAATGGATATTTCAAAATTTTGATTGGATGAGTTTGGGGAAATGATGGGCGTGGGGGGGGGCTAGTTACCCTCCAATCACTTTCGACTATTAAAAAGGGCACTAGCCCTTTCTATTTTCAATTGACTGAGCCCCTTTTGAAGTTCCCCCGACAACTCCTTCGATACGAAGTGCCCTGGTCTATTCAACAACAACAACAAAAATATCACTAATCACTTTCGACTATTAAAAAGGGTACTAGTCCTTTGAATTTCAAATCGAATGAGCTCTTTTTCAAGTTTCTACGAAAAAAATTTCAATCAGACCTTATATGCCCCTAGGGTACAACTTATAACCCTTGCCCTGAGGGTTGTGGGGGAGTGTCCTCCTCAAAAACAGATTTTCTTTCTGGAAATCAATTGCTCTGAACAAAATGGCTATCTAAAAATTTTTATTGGATGTGTTTGGGGGAATGATAGGCGTGGGGGGGGGGGCTAATTGCCCTCCAATCACTTTTGACTATTCAAAAGGGCTCTAGCCCATTGAATTTCCAATCGAATGAGCCTTTTTCGAAGTTTCTACGACAACACCTTCTATAAAAACCTTATATGCCCCCAGGGAACAAATTAAAACCCTTGCCCTGGAGGCTTTGGGGGAGTATCCTCCTCAAAAACATATTTTTCTATCTGGAAATCAACTACGCTGAACAAATTGGCTGTCTCAAGATTTAAATTGGATGTGTTTGGGGGAATAATGGGCGCGGGGGGGGGGGCTAGTTACCATCCAATCACTTTCGACTATTAAAAAATGCACTAGGCCTTTGAATTTCCATTCGAATGAGCCTTTTTTGAAGTTTCTAAGACAACGCCTTCTGTAAAATCTTATATGCCCCCAGGGCATAACTTAAAACCCTTGTCCTGAGGATTGTGGGGGAGTGTCCTCCTCAAAAACATATTTTCTAGCTGGAAATCAACTAGGCTCAACAAAATGGCTATCTCAAAATTTTGATTGGATGTGTTTGGGGGAATGATGGGCGTAAGGGGGGGGGCTTGTTGCCCTCCAATCAGTTTCGAATATTAAAAAGGGCACTAGGCTTTCGAATTTCCAATCAAATGAGCCTGTTTTGAAGTTTCTACGACAATACCTTCTATAAAACCTTATATGGCCCCAGGGCATAACTTAAAACCCTTGCCCTGAGGGTTGTGGGGGAGTGTCCTCCTCAAAAAAATATTTTCTATCTGGAAATCAACTAGCCTACGCTGAACAAAATAGCTATTTCAAAATTTTGATTGGATGAGTTTGGGGGAATGATGGGCGTGGGGGGGGGGCTAGTTACCCTCCAATTACTTTCGACTATTAAAAAGGGCACTATCCCTTTGAATTTCCAATTGAAGGAGCCTGTTTTGAAGTTTCTACGACAACGCCTTCTATAAAAACCTTATACGCACCCAGGGCATAACTTAAAACCCTTGCCCCGAGGGTTGTAGGGGAGTGTCCTCCTCATAAACATATTTTCTATTTGGAAATCAACTACGCTGAACAAAATGGCAATCTCAGAATTTTGATTGGATGTTTTTGGGGGAATGATGGGAGTGTGAGGGGGGGGCTAGTTGCCCTCCAATCACTTTTTAATATCAAAAAGGACATTAACCACTCCATTTTGCAATCGAATGAGCCCTTATCTATGTTTCTACGACAACTCCATTAATACGAAGTGCCCGGGTGGAGAGAAAAAAAACACATTCTGTCCGCATCGTTCTTTACTTAGGCAGCGCTAGGGCGCTGCCTATGATAGGAAGAAAAGCTCTTCATTATTCAATGTGCTTTGTCAAGAAAACAGTAGAATATACTGAAAATTTGGACTTCCCAGTCATCGATAAGGTAAATCACTTCATCTCTAAAATTCTCAAAATAATGTAGATCTTTTCTCTGATTAAATAAAAAAAAACGGGTTTTTTCGAAAAGAAAATAAGGAGTAACACTAAAACTTAAGACGAATAGAAATTATTCCATATATGAAGGGGGTTGCCTCCTCCTCAACGCCTCGCTCTTCACGCTAAAGTTTTTAGTGCTTTTGACGAAAGCTTCTCATTGTTCCAATTAAACAGATATAGTGAGCCAGAAGTCGCTCTTAAAAAATTAGGAGAAACTTTAAAGTTTATTGGAAAGAGCGAGGGGTTGAGGAGGAGGCAATACCCTTCATATACGGAATAATTTCTATTTGTTATAATTTCTAATGTCACTCCTTAGTTTCTGTTAAAAAAAACCTGTTGTTTTATTTAATTTCTGAACGTTTTTGAATTAATGCAGCTTTCGAAATTAGCTAACCGTATATGAATAACTAAAACAAAATTTGCATATTGATTTTACTTTTTTGGCGAAATGGGTTTCTAAAAATTTTGGTCGTACGAATTTGAGAAAAAACGGCGAGGGAGGGTGCCTAGTTACCTTCCAAGTTTTTAGGCTCCTTAAAAAGGGCGCTAAAACTTTTAATTTTATTTACGAACGTTTTTATTAATAGTAAATATACTTAACCTACGAATTTTCTCCCAATTCTTTGAGAACGACTTCTGAAACACTATCTTCGTTTAATTGGAACAATGAGAAGCTTTTTTTATTATAATGCTGAATCTGCATTATAAGCCTATTCTTTTGATATATTTATTGACATCAAAATTCCGTTTTTTGAAGCTTCGATTACTATTGAGCCGTATCACTTGTTTTGTATTGTTTTTCATTACTTATGTGTTATTACGTATATGAGGAGGTTCGCCCCCTAGTCAATACCTCGCTCTTTACGCCAAAGTCCAAATTTTGTTCAAATCACAAACCCCAGAATCACAAAGACCGTTTAATTAGAATAGATAGCTCTTTTGGAATTACTAAAAAAAAAACTTTTTTGTAAAGAGCGAGGTATTGACTAGGGGATAAATCCCTTCATTTTACGTATTAATTTCGGTTTGTTTTAAGTTTTAACGTTGCTCCTTACTTTCAGTTGAAAAAACTCGTTTTTTTATTTAATTTCTGATAGTTTTTTAAATAATGCTGGGAAATCCGGCACCCCCTTCATAAAAATATTCTTTCCCCCAAGAAAACAACCTCCATGGAAAGATCCTCCCACGTAACGTTTTGCAGATATGAGCTTGAAATTGCTACAGCAGGGTTTTCTGTTACGTTGAATCTGATGGTTTGATTTTCATTAAGATTCTAGTACTTTTAGAGGGTGTTTGCGCCTTTTTCAAAAATCAGGCAAATTTTCTCAGGTAACTTTGGGTTGGTAGGACTAAACTTCATGAAACTTGTATATTTGAAATTAGCATAAAAATCCTCTTCTTTTGATGTATCTACTGGTATCAAAATTCCGTTTTTTATAGTTTCGGTTACTATTTAGCCGGGTCGCTCCTCACTTAAAGTTCGTTACGACAAACTCTTTGATTAAGTAATTAGTCAAGATGGCATACCAACCACCATTGGTAAAAAAAAAAAACTACTGCAGTTAGTCTGCTGGATTCTTTTATTCGGGTTCAAAATTTATATTCAAACAAACTCTGCAACGATATCACGGTTGCCAGATCTTTGTTATTCTTGGTCTGAACCTTGCCCCCATCTAAGATTTGAAAGTACCCTTTTCAGGTATTTTCATTAAAAAATACTTTTCCAAGTATTATTATTGAAAAAATCGAAAAAAGAGTGGCCGTCCTTAGATGTGTAAAAAAATATTTTGCCCCCCTCCCGGCGAAATTTCGTTAACTCCGTAAGGGATAGATGAAGTTTTTTTTTTCAAACACTTCATTTAAAAATTAATATACGGCAAAATGTATATTTTTTTCAGCTCTAATGCAATAAAAAAAAAAATGGCTTGCTTCTAAAGTAAATATTACCATGTGGATGTGGATGTTACCATCCTAAAACTATCATTAAAAATAAATCCATTAAAGGAGAGAACGACCTTAATCTCTAGGGAATTTCTCTGCTCACCTTTTTGTGAGTACTCACTTTGATTGTAGCTAATTGTCATGGGCTAAAAAATGGAGAGCACACGTACAATCCTATAAAAACTCTGAAATCTTTGCACAGAGGGGGAAGGGGCTTTTAACCAATTTCCCCTGTCGGAATCCCAATATTTATTGTGTTTCCCTATATTTCTTACATCTGTCACATAACTGACATTTATTTGTTTGCTTCTGGAATGAACTGTGCGCATCTTATTTTTTTGTTGGTTTGTTTTAGTGTAAACCAGGGGGGGGGGGCTGTACTCTTTTTTATTATCTTAGGAAAGCTTAGAAGTCAATTACCGAACAGTGAAAAGGCACATCTCAGATGGAAGGGTGTCAGTTCATGAAAATTTGCGAAGAGGCATTTTTATTTTTTAATCTAGGTGAGGAAATTATTTTTTATCAACTTAAAGAAAACACCAAAAAAACATTTCTAAATAAATAACAAAAAAGATTTTTTTTTAAATCTAGTGGGATACAAAATAACCCAGGCCTGTACCTCTAAGTGATACTCCTGATTAGATAGATAGAATCAAAAAATCTGAACTTTATTCATGGCCCTTATTGAAGGTCTGTCCTGAAAAACAGAAGTCGTATAGGTTGCCATCCAAACAAAAATTCAAAGTATTTTTCTTGCAACGTTTTGCATATATTATGTCATTAACACTAATTTGTTTTCATTTTTAGAATTTAAACAACTGAAATAAATCTGTGTGAGTGTTTGTGTGTGTGTGTCTTAGCTTTGGTTCTCATGTCTCTGTGTTAGAGGGTTTCCCATTCACAAAGATGGGTGGATATCTTTTTTTTAATCCAGGAAAGATTTTTTTTCCGTTGTAGCAGCACAAACAAATATTTTTCGGTACTGTTCTATTAGCTCAAATTCACGCCAGAAGTGAATTTTGGTTAATGCTAATGAAATAAAATAAAATATGATAAAAATATAATAGTCTAGAAAAAAACTTGGGCTATAGATTTGCACATTTGGGGATGGGTGGTAAAGCATTGCATATATATATATATATATATATATATATATATATATATATATGCAATGCTTTACCACCCATCCCCCAAATGTGCAAATCTATAGCCCAAGTTTTTTTCTAGACTATTATATTTTTATCATATTTTATTTTATTTCATTAGCATTAACCAAAATTCACTTCTGGCGTGGATTTGAGCTAATAGAACAGTACCGAAAAATATTTGTTTGTGCTGCTACAACGGAAAAAAAAATCTTTCCTGGATTAAAAAAAAAAGATATCCACCCATCTTTGTGAATGGGAAACCCCTCCTAACACAGAGACATGAGAACCAAAGCTAAGACACACACACACACAAACACTCACACAGATTTATTTCAGTTGTTTAAATTCTAAAAATGAAAACAAATTAGTGTTAATGACATAATATATGCAAAACGTTGCAAGAAAAATACTTTGAATTTTTGTTTGGATGGCAACCTATACGACTTCTGTTTTTCAGGACAGACCTTCAATAAGGGCCATGAATAAAGTTCAGATTTTTTGATTCTATCTATCTAATCAGGAGTATCACTTAGAGGTACAGGCCTGGGTTATTTTGTATCCCACTAGATTTAAAAAAAAATCTTTTTTGTTATTTATTTAGAAATGTTTTTTTGGTGTTTTCTTTAAGTTGATAAAAAATAATTTCCTCACCTAGATTAAAAAATAAAAATGCCTCTTCGCAAATTTTCATGAACTGACACCCTTCCATCTGAGATGTGCCTTTTCACTGTTCGGTAATTGACTTCTAAGCTTTCCTAAGATAATAAAAAAGAGTACAGCCCCCCCCCTGGTTTACACTAAAACAAACCAACAAAAAAATAAGATGCGCACAGTTCATTCCAGATATATATATATATATATATATATATATATATATATATATATATATATATATATATATATATATATATATATATATATATATATATATATATATATATATATATATATATATATATATATATATATATATATATATATATATATATATATATATATATATATATATATATATTAAATACCTTTTTTCCCCTAAACCCCAAAAAACTAAAGTTTCAATATTGTAAACGCAGCGATAAATCAGTGTTTGCAATCCTCAGCATAGGAAATCACCGTTGAAAAAAACAGTTAGACTAGTTTCTTTAGCATCTTCCTTGAACAATATATAGCGTGGATTCGAGCAAATAGAGCAGTAGCTATTTTTCCGTAAATTACTATCATAGTAAATTTTCAAAATATAAGGGGGAGGGAGGTGGGGCAAAAATAAGTTAGGTCCCTAGCTTGAATCTGTGCCCCTGTCCTGATGTATGTATTCTAAGAGCTTAAAAATTTTTCTTGGCTGTTCTTGAGGATCAAATCTCGAAAAAAAATCTACTATCCTATAGACTATCATCTATAACTATAAAAATGTACATCTTAAGCTTGTAATGTAGATGACTTCATTAAGTTTCCATTACCAGGAATCTACCTTTCAGAGTACCTTTTGTTAAAACTCATACCAGGAAGAAGAAGTCTCTTGGAGGAGCATTGAGTGACATTTTGAATGATCTTGCAAGACTTATTTTCTATGACTGTTTCATTTTTGGTATCAGTTAAAGATTTTGAAAACGTAAGGTGTTACGTTTATCTATATATAAATAAATATATATAATGATATTTATAAATATATCTTTGTTGATTTGACTCATCTTTAAAATTTAGATGGGAGAATTTTTTTTTTCTGTGAGAACACCAAAGAAAGGCAATTCACCCCCCCCCCTAATTTGCACCTCTGCAAATAAACATGTCCAAAACCACTCTAATTTCTTGATTTGGGGAATTGTGTATCAGTATCAGAAAAAGGAAAGGAACATACATAATACTATTTGCAAGAAAATTATGAAACAAAAATCTTTTGAATTCTGAGAGTATATCAGTTTAAGACAGATGTGTTTTTTCAGAGTAATATAATCTTTTTTCTATTTATAGCTTTTTTAAGGTTTTGTTCATATTTTTTACAAAAAAAAGAATATTAGATAATATTATACCCCTTAAGACTATATTAAAATATATTCCGACTAAATCTACTTAATAGTAAAAAAATAAGCATCAAGACTAAAGCCTTTTTCACATTAGTATTTTGGATTAATGCGCTATGATTTGAGTTGTGTTTGCGATGCATACATGGTGATCACATCTAAGTGAAAAGCATACTGGATATGCTGAATATATTTCTTTTCTGATTCTTCTGTTAAATTCTCAATGGATCAAAGAAAATTGTATTCCTTCACAATAATGTAGTTTCTGGTTAAATTCATTTGTATTTTATTAGATAAATTTGTGCTACTTTTTTTAAAACTAATTTTAGGAGGCATAGTTCTAACAATTTCACACATTGAGCCCCATGCATTACAAGATTGAAGGTGAGAGAACTGTTTATTGCACAGTCCAGGTTACTCTTAAATTAAAATTGCCAACCTTTCCTAAAAAATTCCATCGAAATACAGTAAATGTGACTTTAACGTCTATGTACTAACATAAGAATAGATTTAAGATAACATATTTTCGTAGATACCATAAGAATAGATCATATCAAAGAGTTAAATTGATATAACTGGAAAAGAAAACTAATGCTTTACAAAACTAGAGTGCCTGCATAAATGATTAAATGATACGAAAAAGGAGCATAAAATGATTTTTGGCATTAATTCCCGTGAGGTCGGGAATCCCGTATCCGTATCCAGATAGTCAAGGGGCATGGGATATGTAATAATTTTTTTCTCCAAATTATTGAGAGAGAAAATTTCCACCCATTACCCTCATCCCAAATGACACCCCTAAAGAGAAGGAAAAGATATTACAAATATACAAAAGTTTTTCACTCTGCCAGCTGGTAAACCATATTGACGATCTTGATTTGGCAGATTAAAATTTGAAACTTATTATACGTTCGCATTCATTGATGACTGAGTTACTTAGATTATGAGGATTTCTCCCCTTCTCAATACCTCGCTCTTTAACCTAAAGTTTGAATTGTTGTTCCAATTATTTAAGAGTGACTCCTGAAACACAAGCACCGTTTAATTAGAATAATAAGCTTTTTTAAAAGTTCTAAAAACACTTTAGCTTAAAGAGCGAGTTGTTGAAGAAAGGAAGACCCCCCTAGTATACATAATAATTACCGTACGTTTCAATTTTAATGTTGCTCCTTGCTTTCAGTTGAAAAAACTTGTTTTTCAAATTTAATTTCTAGTTGTGTTGTTTAAATAATACCAGGTAATCCAGCTTCCCCTCAATGGAAAATTCCCTTCCTCCCACTAAAAGTTCCTCCATGGATAGACCCTTCCTCTTAGTCCCTCTCCACCAGAAAAATCCCCTCCCACCCCCAAAAATATCTGTATGCGTCCCGATAGCCAATAGTATATGTAAACAATTGCGAAGTTCATGGTTTGCAGCCCTTTCCCCAAGAGCTCTTGGGGGTCAAGCCATCTTCCAAGACAAAGTTATTAGATCTTTCGACTATGCTGAATAGAATGGCCAACTAAAAATTTGGATTGGACAACTTTGGGCTAATTTGATTTCCGATCAATTGAGCCCTCTTCTAACCTTGTTGTATCACCGGTTTGATGCGATCACCCTTGGGAAAAAAAATATTAAAACAAATAAACACGCACCTGTCATCCTACTTCTGGCAAAAAATGCAAAATTCAATATTTTCAAACAGTTCGTGGTAACAAACTGTAAGTAAAGAGCGACCCGTCTCAATAGTAACCAGCCCTCTAAGAAACGGAATTTTGATACCAATAGATATATCCAAAGAATTGGAATTTCATACATATAAGTTTCATTATGTCTAGTCTTACCCATCAAAGGTTATGAGCCTGAGAAAATTCGCCTGATTTCGAAAAAAGAGGGAACACTCCCTAAAAGTCACAGAAGCTTAGTGAAAATCATACCATCAGATTCAACGTATCAGGAAACCCTACTGTAGAGGTTTTAAGTTACTATCTACAAAAATGTGCAATTTTGTGTTTTTTGCCTGAAGAAAGATCACGGATGCGTGTTTATTTGTTTATTTTTGTTTCTCCCTGGGGTGATCGTATCGACCCATTGGTCTAGAATATCAAGAGAGATCTCATTTGAAGGGAAACTAAAAGCTCTAATGCCCTTTTTAAGTGACCAAAAAAATTGGAGGGCAAATAGGCCCCCTCCCACACCCCTTTTTTCCAAAATCGTCCAATCAAAATTCTGAGATAGCCATTTTGATTAGCACAGTTCAAAGGCTGAAAAACTTTGCTTTTTGAGATATCACCACCCTCCACAGCCCCTGGGAAAAGGTCTTTAAGTTACAAAGTTTGTGCATTGTTTACTTAGAGTATTTATTGTTGGGATGTACGCATACATTTTTCGGGTGTGGGGTGGCGAATTTTCTAATGGTAGGATTTTCTACGGGGATAATTTTTGACGGGGAGGGAATTTTTCAGCGAAAATTTTACACTGAGGAATTTGCCAGAATTCCAATATGAAACTTCCCCGATTCAATCTTTGCCGATTCAGTTTACGCGTGGAGATGTTAAGGGCAGTTATCCAGGGTAAATAACATTACTTTTTCTAGCAGCAATTCTGTTTTCCTTGGAAAAATCAGATTATATGGTGTGTGTATTTCATCCATGTCTCTCTATTAATTTTGTTTTAGCAAGGAGTTGGAAATCAGAAAGTTATCAACAAAAAATGTTTTAAAAGGTGCTATGACTCACCCTTCGAGTAGACGACAATCTTTGTGCACTGGTATGAGCACCTCTAGCGTCTTCGATCTCGTAAGTGCACTTTCTATGTTCAGTATACAGTTTTCAGATCAGGGCTGCTACCCCTAGGAATTTATCACTATTTTTAGCAATTTGTTATAGACTTCTAAAGATTTTATTTTTGCAAGCGAATTTTAATGGTTTTTCGAAAAAATATAGCTCTTGTTTAATTTTATTTTTTTTTTTTTAGAATAAAAGCTCTTGTCTATAGAAGCCTGTGTCTTTTAGAATAGAATAAGGCTTTATGTTTAAACTTTTCACTAGCAATAAATCGCCGAATATAAGTTCGTGTTACTTAAAAAAAGCATAAAGTAAACAACAGCGATCACAAGCAAATCAATGAAATTAGAATCAGGGACACTCAAACATTAAGAAATATAAACAGATAAAAATATATACGAATAAAAAAAATATTAAGTTGCTAAAATAATGTCATATCAAATCAAATCAGGTGATAGGGAGTACGTAGTCCCTGAGTCCCGAGTTCAAGGTCAAGGGGGAAATCCAGAAATGTTTTTGTCAATAGAAGGGAGACCTTGGCAAAACCTTAGCTACATAAAATGTTTGTGGACAATTTAAGCTTTTGGGAAAACCTAGCTAGTTTCTCAAAAAGGGAAGACCTTGGGGAAAAACCTAGTTACTTAACTGATTTGTCAACATGGTTTGGGGAAAACCCTTATTGTTATTATTGATTTTATAATTGGAGGACAGATAGAGGAAAAACCCCATAGCCTTGGAAAATATTCTATATAAAGTGGGAAAAAGTTAGTTAGTATCACAGTTCTGAATTGAATTTTGTTCGATAGTATTACTGTGAATATTATTTTGTTTTCTTTGGAATATTGCAAGAATGAGTAATTTCATTGTATTGAACATTAAGACACAGGAGGAAGAGAATAGTGATGAAGTGAAAATAAGAACTGCAAATGTTGCATTAGAGATAGCACCAGGGAGCAGATTAACTTTCGATTGGGATATGATGTTAAGTAGATACGTAATATCTCTGAGTCGATTTAAGATGGATGAACGGTTATGTTTTGCATCCAAAGTGAATATAATGAATGTATCTATCTATATATAAATTTGTTGAATAAACATATTCATGATAATTTTTTTTATTTTTTTTTTTAGTTAAACATTTTGGATAATTGTTTACTCTTTCCAGGAGAACCAATAGGTGATGAGAAAGAGTATATGAAACAAAGTATGTTTTTTCTTCAATATTTGTTAGTTAGTTTGTAATCAGCAGTGTAAACATCAAGAGTAAACAGAAAAAATGAATGAATTTGAGAAACAAACAATCATGCAGAATCATGTCGCTTTGGAAAAATGTTTAAATCTAAATGATCAGTTTAAGAAATTGTCGGTGCAGAGGAGAATCTTCAGTCAAAGAATAGTTGATGACATAATGAAACAGGACTCTCCAGCCTTGGATTCTTGTATGATGCTTTTACATTGTGGTCCCAATGCATTCACTCAATTTATTGACATGAAAATTGAAACAAAACAAAGTAGTATTGTAGATTTGCTTTTGAGCATTACCTAGATTTTCCAAAAACAGTAGGAACAGTTTGTGTGGAAAATCTAAAACTTCACATTCCAATGAAGCGACGAGAACGGGAAATAAATCCCGATCAAACAAGTTTAATCAGCTTAAAGTGTGACGTCACCTGTTTACTCCTCCTCCTATTCTGGCTTTTGAAAATCTGAAGCGAGTACTCGAAGTAAAAAAAATATTCTTTCTGGGAGGATGACGTAGACAAGGACATTCAAGCCGGAGACTTTGTTCTTGTCAAGTTCGAGTATGGAAAGAAGAAAGCCCTTGTGTATTATGTTGGCAAAGTTCTTGATGTTGTAGAAAAGCAGTTTGCAAGGGTTAACTTTCTTCGGAAACAAGGGGACAAATTCATGTTTCCTCAGCTTCCCGATATTGCTGAGATAGACATTACCGACATAGAACTGAAGCTTCCTGTCCCCTCTTCAGCTGGTGGAACCTGTCGTGCAGTTCAGGGGCTTGTCTTTGGTTGTGATATTTCGATGTACGCTTTAAAATGACAATTCTAGTTGAAACCCGGATGCCCGTGCAATGTTCCTGGCTGATTTGTTTATGCGATTTTGAGTTTTCATATGATTTTGAGTGATTATATATCATTTTACACGAAAATTCTGTATTTGGATAAAGTTTAATTGCTTAAAATTGTCTTGTCCAAGGTCGTCCCATGCCTGTCCAATTTCACCCCGTGTACAGGGCAAAACTGGACACTTGACAAGGTCCTACTTTCATGGTACTTATGCTTCAGGGTGATCTTTAAAAAATCTGAAAAAAGACTTTACCTTTCCACCTTTACCTTTACCTTTTTACCTTTTTACCAGACTTTTACCTTTCTAACGACCCACACTAAATTGTTTTATGTCAATCCAGTACCTAGTTATGCTTGGAAAACTAAAAAGTGTCCAAGTTCGCCCCGTTCTCCCCTAATTACAGCGGTTTAGCCGGTTAAAGGGCTGGAATCCCCCGGACATCGGGGGGTTCCGGAAAGATTTTAGGATTGGGTAGCCACCACTTGCTAGCCACTGCTTATTCGTAGGCAATTTGTTTGTAAAAAGGCTTTTCTAATATCAAGGGTCGATTTTAAGTGCAAGAGAAAAATTAAGTACAAAAAAGTTAAGTTTACAGAACAATCAATTATAAATAATTGCTGTGAAATATTCGCAAAACCCAAAATTTATGCAATTTTTCTGTATACTTTACGTAAGATACCTTTTTCTGTGTTTTATAGAATTTCCTTTTCTTTTCCACATAACTTCCCATGTTTTATCGATTATATTTTTGATATATATATGGGATATGAAAAAAAAGAATAGTATAATTACAACCATAAATAGGAACCAAGAGAACCTTGATTAAGACAAAAAAAATATATATAGAATACACATTCGGTTGTATTGATTCCTGGCTTCCTGAATATTCAATGATTCTTAGATATTTAGCAAAAATTATGATTATATATTTAAATTTGAATATAGTAACATTATAGAATTAAACTTCAGTATTTAAATCCTAATTAAGAGAAACAGAAAATAAAAAATACAATTGCTCCTGACATTAACCAATACTAAAAATATTTAAATTACAAATGAACGGATGTTTCTTCAAGGAAATATTTTTGAAACAATTAAATTTTCAAAGAAAGTAAAAATCCACATTTTATTCAAAGACAAGCAGAAATAAATGCATATAATAATTCAAATTGAGGACGAACTGAACTAAAATTGACAAAAAATTTAACCCAAAACTAATATAAATTGAAGCGAATAATAAAATCAGATATAAATTTGACAGACTCTGATTTAGAATAATAAAGGAAACTTAAAGCGAGCAGAAAGTAAAATAATAATCAAGTTGAACCTAAATCGAATAAAAATTATCACAAACAGGAGGAGGGTTACTGCCCCTTAAAACTTGAGGTATTCTTTTAAGGCCCATAGTAGCTTGTACGAAAGCCCCCACATCCAATATTTGGAAATGGTTATGTACAGCCTTAAAACTTGAGGTATTGTTTTTTATACTATCACCCTCACACGGTTTTTCAAAGGTCTTATCTTATATTTTTACACGTCTTTTGTATTTTTTGGGAGCTATTTAATAGTTAGTTTCGAAAATCAATCTTTTTACACTTCTGATCTACATTATGCAGCCAATCTTCCCCAAAAGGGTCACAAAAAAGGGTCAAAAAATAGAAAAATCTCAATCATTTTTTTAAATATGAAAATAATGAATTACTGTTTCTTAACTTGTTTTATTTCTCTTTTTGTGATTATGCTTCCAAGAGCTGTAAATACTACTGGTCAATATTACCCCCTCCCCCTATTTGAGTGTCAGACCCTTGTACACCTATGGTTTGCATAGCCCATAACTATCATAATATTTTATTATCATATACTCCCTTATCACATCAAGGGATTAAAGCTGATCAATTCGCCTTCTTATTAAAGCGATTTAAATAGAAGCGGGAAAGGTAAGAAAGGCTCGGTATATTGTTTTGTGTATAATCTCAGAACTTTGAGATTTTAAGCTACCTTTTGCTTTTTGTCTTGACATAGGTGATATTATCGTAGACGTTGCAAGAAAACAAACCACAAGTAACACACAAATAACTATCTTATTTTTAGAACCAGTTGAGCATGGACTCATTAAATGAAACTGGACCCCGTACACGTACTGGAGTACTAACAAACGATTCACAGCATCATATGTCAACATCAACACTCACAACAAGCTGTAACAGCTTTCCAGACCTGCAAGAGGCTGAAGGTCGGCGAAATTCAATCAGCAATCCAACTTCATCAGGCGAGGAAGCGAGTAGACGAGGTCCATCTTTTTCTAGTCCGAATATGATGAACGGTAATTCAGAGAAACCTGTATATTACCTGAAACCTCATCAAGCTGGCAAATATATCGACAGAAGAGCCAGAATTCTTTTCCCCGTATCCTTTCTTATAGTAAATGCAATCTATTGGACATGGGTAGTCCTATAACATGCTGAAAAAATATCAGTACAGAGCTATCTAGTAAACGTCAAGCTGAGAGAAATGCCTATTCAGGGCCAGATTTTTTTTTCCCTTTTGTTTGCTTGGAGTAAATCAAGTTGACTTGACTTGGGTAGCTAAAGAGAGGTATCTTTATTCAATATAATTATGACACATTTATGAAAATCCTGTTTCCTAAATCTAAATAAAATATCTAAATAGTGTCTTCCAAATTGTGTTTTTCAGGACATAGTTTATTCTAATACCTCGTGCCTATAGCTAAATTAGTTAATAAGCATCAAGATAGATTGTGGATGATAAGCAAAAGCATCAAATTTATAATTCTTTTTGACACAACACTAAATTTAGGCAAATAGATGTAAATTGAAGAAAAATATACGAAAAACAAATTATAATTGCGAAATCTCCAATTCTTACATTAATGAGCATAAAACGGCTTCATCTTGTGTTAGGCTCCCAAAAAGCTCAGAAGACTATTATGATGGTGTATGCTATAAATATTATGTTCAAGAAATCAAAAAACAATACCCACAAAACATAAATTTATCACCCATGCTCTCTGCATTACAAATAAAAAGAGGATCAAGAAAACAAGAGGAAAAGAAGACCAAAATAAGAATTAAATTAAGACACTAGCTAAGATATGCGTCAAGATTATAAACTTAAATTATTGAATTCTACTACTACTACTAACAACTATTCACCCCAGCACCAAGCCAAATGAGGCTAACATAGCCACGCACGCTCCTCCTCAATTCCAATCTATCCATAGTTTCCCTCTTTACACCCTCCCAAGAAGTTCGTCTATCACTTAAAACTGTCTTTACGACAGCCTCCCACTCCAACGGTGGACGACCTGCTTTCCGTCTACTCCTAGACGGTCAGTCCAAAAAGGACAATCTGTGGCAATCTGTTATCCTTCGTCCGTAGAACTTGCCTTAGCCATCATAACCTTTTTCTCATTATAGCCCTAAAGAGTAGGATTGAACGAAATTTTTCGTATTGCCCACTGTTTGAAATACGATCAGTCAGTCGGATACCCACAACAATCCAAAGCCAATTTCTCTAGCAAAAATCTAGGAAATTATCCTCCTTTTTTCAGAGTTCCTATGCTTCAGAACAATGTTTGACCACTGTCGTCACTGTAGCTTCCGATATTCTAATCTTGGTTTGCAGGCTTATTTTCCTATTCTTCCAAACTTTTTTATAACTGTGAAAAAACACATTGGGCCTTGGATTTTCTACTTTTAAAATCTTCAATACATCCACCGTCTTTACTAATAATATTACCAAGGTAAGTGAAGCTATCAACCTGATTAATCTTTTCGGTACCCAACGTCAAATTTTCATCTTCACTTATCCCTAGCCTTAGTGACTTAGTCTTCTTAACAGTATTTTTATGCTGTTATTGTGCTACACAATAACAGCATACAGCATAATGTGCATACAGCTCGTTATTGTGGTAACGAGCTGTATAGTAAGAGCAACTCATCTCAGTAGTCACTAAAACTAAAAAAACTGAATTTTAATATCAATAGATACATCAAAATAATTGGATTTTTATACTAATTCTAAATTTATGAGTTTCATCAAGTTTACTCATATCCATCAAAAGTTAAGAGTCTGAGAAAATTTGCCTTTTTTAAAAAAGGGGAAAATACCCCCTAAAAGTCATAGAATCTTTATGAAAATCACACCATCAGATTCGGCGAATCAGAGAACCTTACTGTAGAGGTTGCAAGCTCCTACCTGAAAAAATATAAAATTTAGTATTTTTGCCAGAAGTATTTAGGATCAACATCCTTGAGCTCAATAGTACAGGGAGAGCAGCATGTTTTTGAATACTGCCCTGGAACGGTGAAAAAAAGGCTTGAAAGCAATGAGCAGTTGTCAATTTCAAAACGTGTAGCGATTGCTAGAGATGTAGCCTCAGAAATGTCCTGATTACATGAAGCAGATATTGTTCTCAGGAATCTTAGTTGCGCCAATGTTCCTCTGAAAGCTAATGAAGTTGCATTGGTGTCTAATTTACGATTAGCTTGTGTTATGCCCAATAGAGAAAAAAAAGAGAAATTTGGAATAGTAAAAGACTTTCCTAGGACAGCGCCAGAAATTACTGCTGGTGAGGAATATGATCAGTCTAGTGATGTTTATTCCTTTGGAGTTATTCTTATTGAGTTAGTTTGTCATAAGTTTGTCATAAGTTCGAATGATAAAAATTCGAAAAATCTATATAATGTAGCAACAAACTGTTTAAATAATAACCCTAAGAAAAGACCCACATTCAAGTCGTTAATAGTTGAATTAGGATCAATTTTTGCCTGTATTGGAGAAAAAGATTTAGTATCATTTAAGATTGATCGTTACCACAGCGTGATTTGAGCTCAAATCGTTCTTAGCTGAAAGACAAGTCCCTCTCCACAGTACCGTGGTAAGCTCTAATATAAATATACCATTAAGTTTACGGTATCTAAGATTTCTAACAACGATTTCTACTAAGCTTCATACTTTTGATTTTCTATTTTAAGGTTTTGAAATTGTTGTAATCCTTTGTCAAAATATATAAAAAATATTTTTGCAATTACCGTTTTTTTGCTCTTTAAGTAATTTAATGTACTTCTCCATATTTGAAAATTTTCAATTTTTCCACATAAGTATGACAAGTTTGACAACGTCATTACAATAATGAGTTATATAAAAATAATGTCACTCACATAAATAATTTTATCCTAAAAAAGGCTCTTAACGAATTTTCTCAAAGTTCTGACCTATCTAAATAGAAATGGCAAAAACCCTAAAAAGTTTGGGTTTCTCTATTTTTCGTCAACGGAATGTTGACCTATTTAGAAATCTAATCCTAGACCAAATTAAAAAGACAATAGATGAATTTGTCAGCAAAGACTTTACTGAATTTGATTGTTCACTAGTCTACGTGACCACTCACGGAAACTACCCCGACAGACTTGCAGCCTTCAACATGATGTATGACAGCGAATCAGTTATAGAGCCTTTTTATGCCGCCAACAAATTTTTGGGGAAACCAAAAATTTTCATCTCTGATGCGTGCAGAGGGCCTAAGAAAGATAAAGGTAAAATTTTAAGATTTGACCCATATGAAAATAATCTTAGTCTGAAACTAAAGATTAATAAACAAAACGAAGAAGACAATTATTTTAATAATTGTCTGCAAACCTTAAGAAATGCAGAAACTCTTGTTATATCATTTAAGATCGATCGTTACCACAGCGTCATTTGAACTCAAATCTTTCTTAGCTGAAAGACAAATCCATCTCAACAGAACTGTGGTAACTTTTAATATAAATATACCATTCAGTTTATGGTGTCTAAGATGTAATAAAAACGTGTGAAAATTATCCCATACGATTTTGGGATACTCCAGCCAATAATAACCGATTTCGAAACAAATCTAAAAAGTAACTGCCAACTGAGGAAGAATCATAATTTGAAGCTGATCTATGAATGGTGAGTGTTATTTCAACTAATTTTATTAGTAAAAATTTATTGTAAAAATTCTTCATGGAAAAATATTGGAGAACGAATGTTCAACATCATGTTGGCCTTATTAAAACTGCAAAGATTTGTAGTCATAAATCATACTAATGATAGGAGTTAGCATCTTTTTAAGCAAACTTCTACCCAAGACAAATTTCACTTAAATATGCTCTACTTTGGTATCTCACTTTAGTATTCAAAAGACAGTATGTGCTAAGTTATGCCAAAGTGGAATTTAACCCCAACTTCCTTAAGCACAAAGACGTCCCTATAGATTAGTTAAAATCTATTTTCCTTCAAGTTATAGTAAGGACTGTACTCTTGCCCTTAATAATACATTTCATATGAAATTAGTTAATCAATTTCTTAAGCTTACGTTTTAAAAATAATTCCCAAGCCGAGATTCGAACCCGAGCCGGTCGGTTGAAAGCTAATTATTCTAAACCGCTAGATTAGATAGTATATGTATTAAAAGCTAATTAATTGTTTTATGTCCTCTTCTAGTATTACCGATTGTCTATTAATAACCATATATGACGCATTTTGTTGAGTGACGTTACGTAAAAATTGAAAAAATTAGTTTTTATTTTATTTTATCCGGGTTGCGGCGGCACCTATGAAGAGACGATCACTTCCAACGTTAAGAAATATAAAAACCCATAACTCCTAAAAAAGAGTCAAATCAAAACAAAAAGTACACCATTAGAACCGCCTTGTCCGAAACCCTTGTAGAGGAAACTCTGTTCCTTGGCTTGAACAGCAAGAGAAATATATTGGCTTGAAAATCAAGAAAAGTTTATAGTAAGGAACGAACTCTTGCCCTTAGTAAGTTAGGTCTTGTCAAATTATTCAATTAATTTCTTCATAAATTGCAAGATAACCATATGTGACGTAATAAATGAATGCAATATTCATACACGTTCATCTTCCGACAAGATACTGTTGTTTTATATTCTTTCATAGGCAGCGCAATACCGCTGCCTAAGTAAAGAACGATGCTAGCACAATGTATTATTTATTTTGTTGTTGTTTTTTTTTCCATACCAGGGCAGTTCCTATCAAAGGCGTTGCCGTAGAAATTTCAAAAAGGGTTCATTCGATTGGAAGTTTAAGTGGCTAGTGCCCTTTTTAATAGTCGAAAGTTATTGGAGGGCAACTAGCCCCCCCCCCCATGCCCATCATTCCCCCAAACACATTCAATCAAAATTTTGAGATAGCCATTTTGTTAAGCGTAGTTGATTTCCAGGTAGAAAATATGTTTTTGAGGAGGACAATCCCCCACAACCCTCAGGGCAAGGGTTTTAAGCTATGCCTTGAGGGCATATAAGAACGATGTTGGCACAATGTATTATTTTTTTTTCTTTTAGAACAGGGTACTTCGTGTCGAAGAAGTTGTCGTAGAGACATCGAAAAGGGCTCATTCGATTGGAAATTGGAGTGACTTTTGCCCTTTTTAACAGTCAAAAGTTTAAAAGGCAACTAACACCCCTTCCGAGCCCACTTTTTCCCGAAACACATCCAATCAAAATTGTGAAATAGCCATTTTGTTCAGAGTAGTTAAATTTCCAGATAGAAATTATGTTTTAAAGAAGAATATATTTACACAACCCTCAGAGCAAGGGTTTTGAATCATACCCTGGGGGCATCTAAGGTTTTCTAGAGATGGCGTTGCCATAAAAACTTCAGAGGAGGCTCAGTTGGTCGGAATGTAAATGGGATAGTGCCCTTTTCAATGGTCGAAAGTGATTGGAGGGTAACTAGCCCCCCTCTCACGCCCACCTTTTCCCCGTAGTTTTAAACGTAGTTTTAAATTCTGGAAATTAGGTCTTTGAGGATGACACCCCCCACAGCACTCAGGGCAAGTGTTGTAAGTTATGCCCTGGGGGCATACAAGGTTTTTATAGAACGCATTGTCGTAAAAACTTCAAAAAAGGCTCATTCGATTAAATATTGAAATGGCTAGTGCCACTTTTAATAGTCGAAAGTAATTGGAAGGCAACTAACACCCCTTCCTCGCCCACCATTTCCCCGAACACATGCAATCAAAATTTTGAGATATCCATTTTGTTTCACGCAGTTTAAAGTTCAGGAAATTATACATTTCAGCAGGACACTCCCCCCACAGTTTTTCAGGGCAAGGGTTATAAGTTATGCCATGGGGGCCTATAGGTTTTTATTGAAATCTTTGTCGTAGAAACTTCAAAAGGGGCTCATTCAATTGGAAATTAAAAGGTCTAGTGCAGTTTTTAATAGTCGAAAGTGATTTGATGGGAACTAACCCCCTTCTCACGCCCATCTTTTCCCCAAAAACATCCAATCAAAATTTTTAGATAACCATTTGTTCAGCGTAGTTGATTTCCATATAGAAATTATGTTTTTGAGGAGGAAATTCCCATACAGCTCTCAGGCCAAGGGTTTTAAGTTATGCCCTGGGGGCATATAAGGTTTTTATAGAACGCGTTGTCGTAGAAACTTCAAATTATTAAAAAGAACGAACTATTGCCTATACTAACTTTTATAGGCCACTATAGTATAGTATAGGCAAGTGAAGTTTTATCTAAAGTCAATATATTAAAAATTCCCTCCAACGGGGCATCGTACTTCCGTCATCCACTTGACAAGCGGATTTGATTACCATTGTACTATCAGAGGCCTATGAAAAATATGTTACATAAAAGACATGATATTAGATTCGTTAATACACTAAAAAAATTATATAAGGATTCGGGCTGGTTAATAACGAACTGTATAGTAAGAGCGACTCGTCTTAACAGTAACCAATACTCTAAAAACGAAATTTTAGTATCAATAGATGCATAAAAAGAATCGAATTTTTATGCTGAATTTAAATATATAAGTTTTATCAAGTTTGGTTTACTCATTAAAAGTTACGAGCCTGAGGAAATTTGATTAATTTGTGAAAAAAGGAGAAAATACCCCCTAAAAGTCACAGAATCTTAATGAAAATCACACCATCAGTTTCAGCGTATCAGAGAACCTTACTTTAGAGGTTTCCAGCTCTTATCTTCAAAAATGTAGAATTTGGTATTTTTTGCCTAAAGAAAGATCACGGATGCATGTTTATTTGTTTGTATACATAAAAGCTAGATCTAGTTCATTAAAACTGGGGATTTTATAAGTTTCATCAGTATCATGGTTGTAGAGGTAGCTGAAACCTAGTAAAGAACAAACCATGGCATAGTAAGTAGAAACTTTACTAGGGGTTGTGGTTCGTCCTTTACAATTTTGAAGCTACCCCTGCAACCATGATGGTTGCAACATCTGGTTATGACGTCACACATTAGCTTTTAAAAGTTTAATTGAATTTCTTTTATAGGGGTATTGGACAATGCGATTCTAGTAGTGTACTTCTATTTTTGATCTGACTCTAGTAAAGACTAAATTCGGGTTGCAGCGGCAGTTATAATAAAGAAAATCAATATCTCCTGTTTTTAATACCAATAATGGTTGCAGTGGTACCTAGCAACCTAGTGAAAGACAATAACGTCCTTTAGTAAAATCCGGGTTGTAGCGGTGGCTAGAAATCCAGTAAGAGACGATCACGCCCTATAATAAAAATTGAAATAGGTCTTAACTTATAGTAACGAACGACATCTAGCCCTTGTTAACTGAGACATAAATAGGGACTATGTAATTTTCATTTGTATCATGGCTGTAGAGATGGCTGAAACCTAATAAAGAACAAACCATAGAACATATTAGAATAAGTCAACTGCATGACTCTCTGTAGTTCGTCTCTTAATATTCCAAATAAGAAAAAGCCATAGGCTTTTTCCAGTTTTTTTTTTACAATAAAGAACGAGCAGTAAAGCTCATAATAACTGAATCTGGGTTGCAGTGGTAGCTAACATCCAAATAAGAGATGAGCTCGTCCAATACTAAGAAATGTAATGGCCAATAACTCCTGGAAATAGTGTCATATCAAAACATGAATTACACTATTAGAACCGCTTTGATCAAAACCCCTGTATAGGAAACCTACCATGCCTTGGCTTGAATAATGTGGAAAATTTTACTAACTTGAAAAGCAAGATAAGGTGCTTGAACCAAAATAATCTGCATATACGGCATCTTTTTATCCTCCTCAGATAGCTTGGCACTGGAACATGGTAGAAAGCTGTTTAAGGGATCATTTTAAAGAAATACTATTAAGAGAGTAAATTTTTTAAATAAAACCTTACTTTCCTAGAAACAAGCATCATCCATTTAATATTAATAGAAAAAATTGCTTTGTCTGAGGCTCGAACTCACGATCTTAGCATTATGTTCTCCGTGAACCTGGGTCTTTATCAGTGCCACAAAAAAGTTTAGTAAAGAGTTTTGTTTCTGAGAATAATCGGTTTAACCTGGAAGAACCTTGCAATTCAAGATCGCGTTCTGGATCTTCATCCTCAATTCAATCTTTCTTTAGTGTAGTGGAGGAGCTTAGTAGTGATAACGAAATAAATGGGGTGAACAGTGAAACTCCTGTTATTAAAAAATGCTCCACATCAACTTTTGTCGGGCCTGTGGGGGCTCCCAAACGTAACAGCCAACAAACTATTAGCCCAGATGACCACCTAAGACAGAAGAGCAAGTCGGTTAGAGCTGACGACCCTAATAAAATGGAGCCTAGGTGGCTATTTAACTCGTCACAACCCATTGGCTCAAATAGTGGATAGGATAAGCAGGGCCATGGTGCAATTTACGAGTGTCATTTAGCGCATTGGAATGTTCAGGGCTTTTCGTATCTTAAATTAGAGTGTCTTCTTAAATGTTGTGATTTTTCAGTTGTATCATTAGTAGAAACGTGGCTGGAAAAAGAGGAGAGAATAGAAGGTTTTTCTTATTTTGGATCACAAAGAAAGCGATCGCAGAATGGCAGAACTTATGGAGGAGTGGCATTATTGATAACGAATAGATGGCGAAATTTATCTCGGTCGAAAAGTGTCACATGTAATCTAGTATGGGTGCGAGTACCTTTAGTTAGTAACTCGTTTATCTTTTGTTCAGTGAATTTACCGCCGGAAACTAGCACTTTTAGTGATGAGGATACCTGGGAGATATAAGAAAAAGATATGGATCGTTTTTCAGAACAGTTTCCGTCCGATTATTTTATTTTTCTAGGGGATTTTAACGGATATACAGGGGAGGACGAAGGAGCCCGTGAGGAGGAGGTGGGTCTCGAACTAGGAAAAACTAAGGGAGTTTATATGATTGAGCCGTCGGTTAGGAGGAGGACGAGTAAGGACGGTCAACGGAGAAAGAATAATTGGAGGAAAAAATTATTAGATTTTCGTGGTAAGCAAAATTTGGTTATTTTGAATGGGAGGACAGGGAAGGATAAAGGAGTGGGGGATTTTACATGTTTTTCGGGTAGATCTCCAAGTGTTATAGATTATGGGGTTGTTAGTCTGGGGCTTCTTTCTTGTTGTGTGGATTTTGAGGTGATGGCGCTGACTGGGTGTGATCACATTCCTATTAGGGCATAATTAGGAGGGGGAGGATGGGCTGAGAGCCGGAATTTGGGGCTAAGGGAAAGATGGGTAATGAGCTTGAATGGAGGGAAGGTTTAAGGTTTGATAATGATAGTGAGGAGAAGTTGAAAAAGGCACTAGTTGAAGATAGAGGGCTGGAGTCATTTATTCAGAAGAGTGAGGATATGGCAAGGGAAGGGGAGATAGCAGGTTCTGTTGATTTTTTGTCGGGGGTTTTGTATAAGATTGGAACTAAGGTGGCATGTAGGAGAAAAAATGGTATGAGTACTGGCTTGATGAGTTTTTTTTGATAAGGAATGTGAGGGAAAGAAGTAGGAGGTTTTAGTAGCTCTTAGATTGCTTAAGTCTAGTAGTACAGTTGATCTGTAAAATAATTTGAATGTTTTTAGGGACAAGCGAAGGGGATATAAAAGGCTAGTTAAGAAGAGACGTTCTGAAGAGGAAGAGAGCCAAAAAATACGGGAGAAATTTAGCGTGAATGATACAACGGAGTTCTGGAAGTTAATTAGGAAATCAACAGAAAATATAAAGTTGACTGATTCAGTCCCTCACGCCGATACCTGGCCAGAATACTTAGAACAAAAATATAAAGAGATATACACCGAAGAGGACGAAGAGAGAGCTGATGAGGAGATGAATAGTTTAGAAGAAACAGCCGATTTTGATTTGGATTCAGAGAACGCTAAACTACTGGAACCGGTTGGACAGGAGGAAATATGGCACGCCTTGAAAAGCATGAGAGGGAATTCAGCACCAGGCATCGACGGAGTACCAACTAAGCTGCTGAAATGGTCAAGAGCATGGATACTGCCAGTGCTTGCATTGATATTCTCGGCAATTCTAAGTACCCCTCTATAGCCTCAAAATTGGCAGATATCGATTATGATCCTATTATTTAAGAAAGGAGAAAGAAACCTGCACAAGAACTACAAGGGGATAAGTTTATGAGGTTCTATCAGTAAGTTATTTTGTAGAGTTCTTTCTAATAGGATGGATAAATGGTTGCATTATAAAGGTATATTAATTGAATGTCAGGCAGGGTTTAGAGAAAATTATAGTACAATTGATCAAATATTTTGTTTACAGGCTTTAGCTAGTAAATATACGAGGCATAGGAAAAATAGGCTATATAGGGCGTCTTTGGACATTAGGGGAGCATTTGACGAAGTTTCAAGGAGTTTGTTGAAAGCGGTGTTGGTGAAATTAGGATTGCCAATTAGGTTAGTAGAAGTTATAATCAAAATGTATGAGGTGGTTAAAGTAGTAGTGAAGGTAGGTATTTCTTATTCTAGGCCAGTTTTAAGTAATGTAGGCCTCAAACAGGGATGCACTTTATCACCGCGTTTGTTTTCTCTTTTTATTAACGATATTGAGCAGTATTTTAGAAATAGAAATGTCCTTACGTTAAACTTAATGTCGTTGGAGCTGTTTTGTTAATTATTTGCAGGTGACATAGTATTGCTTGCAAAATTGGCTCCGGATTTGCAAAAGATGTTAGAAATTTTAGATTGTTATCTGGAGAGTAAAAAATTAGTTTTAAATATTAAAAAATTAGTTAAATTGGTTTTTGGAAATGATGAAAGGGAAAAGAATAAGTTTTATTTTAAAGGGAAAGAGATGAATGAAGTTAAGGATTATATTTATTTGGGATGTAAGTTCACAAGTTCAGGGAAATGGAGTGATCAGGTGCAAATAGCGAGTTGGAAGGGCCAAAAGGCTTCATGGGCGTTATTGAAGAGTCCCCCTAGGCATCTAGGACCGGCAGATATTAAGCTACAGAAGAGAATTTTTGAGACGAAGGTAGGCCCAGCATTGAGTTACGGTGGGGAAGTTTGGGGTTTTGAAAAAGGGGAAAAAATAGAGAGAATTTATTTAGGTCATTTCAGGAGACTTTTAGGGCTAAGCGGGAAATTTAATAATCTGGTGTTAAAGGGTGATCTAGGATTGTTTTCATTGAGGATAAAAAGATTTGTTAGAATGATAGGATACTGGGAAAAGGTGATTGGTTTACAGAATAATAGGTTAGTAAATGCAGCTTATCTGGAGGCGTTGCAGTATAGAAGGAAATGTCCATGGGCTTCCCAGGTGAAATCAATCTTAAATAGTTGTGGGTTATCAGGTGTTTGGACTGAAGGGCAGGGGATAGGGCTGGAAGTAGGAAATGTAGCAAAACTAGTAAAGGGAGTGCTTGAAGATCAGGAGATTCAGAAATGGCAGTGTGAGGTCGCAGCCTCGGTGTCCCTCGGCGTTTACCGGCAATGGAAGGAGGTCTGGGGATATGATAATTATTTTAAAGCGGGTTTAAATAGTGGAGAAATTAAGTGGTATATATCAGGGAGGGGTAATTTTCTAGCACTTGGAGAAAGGAGGAAATATTTAGGGAGGGTAAGGGTAAAGGAGGGTCCTTACTCATGCCCTATGTGCGGAGAAAATGGTGAGGATCTGCTTCACTTCATGGCCCTTTGTCCCGAATTACAGGATTTAAGGAAAGATTTATTTTTTGTTAATGTGGGGACAAGTGAGTGGTTGGTTTCAGTAATGCGATCAAAAAATTATGGGACAATAAGAATGATAGCAAAGTATATAAAATTGGGTATGTCACATAGAGATAGATTTTTGTAAAAGGGGTGGGGTGAGTTTGGAAAGTATTGTTGTATGTGTGTAAGTTGTTTTCTTGTTTGTTATTTTTGTAATCATGGCCCTTGATAGATGTAACATACATCTATCTATTTATGTTAGTTTAATGGTATCGTGTGCTTTATTATGTTTTTGTAATGTTTTGTAATTTTGCATTGTTATTGTTATGTAGGCTACCATACTTTGCTATGAGTGTTATAATCATGTTATTATTTTGTTTGATTTTCCTTTTTTTTGCCACGGCCCAAAGTGGCTTTTACTGCAATAAATATCTATCTATCTATCTATCTATGAGATCTACGTTCTGCCAACTGAGAAACCGAGGCTTGTATATTATGATCGATTATACATTTTGAGACTCTATAAAAAAAAAGTACGCTAGCATGGGTGAAAGATCCAAGATACAATAAATTAGAACCTTAATGTCAGGGTTACAGCGGTAAATAGGAACCTCTGTGTTGCAGCGGTAGCTAGCAACCTAGTAAGAGACGATCACGTCTAATATTAAGAAATATAATAATCACTAACTCCTCAAAATAGACCCAGATAAAAAAAAGTCTACTATTAGAACCGACTTGTCCGAAATCTCTATATCGGAAACTTACCATCCCTTGGCATCGCTTGGCTTCGCTCTGACGCTATGGGCTGGTCCTTAATAGGTGTCAAAAGATGTAGGAAGGGGTGATTTTACTGAAGTTGCCATAAGCCAAGCTTCATCGCTTATATATGTCTATTTTTAGAAGTTATAGGTTATTTAATTTTTACTATGGGGCGTGATCGTCTCTTACTAGGTTGCAAGCTACTGCTGCAACCCAAATTTATTATGAAATGATTGTCTCTTACTAGATTGCTAGGTACCACTGACACCCAGCTGTATATCACTTATAAAGAAACATGATTACAAACAGGAAAAAACCTACGGCTTTTTCTTCTTTGGAGTAGTAAGAGATGATCCTCAAAGTATCAGGCAGCTAACTAACTCTGACATTTTTTCTTTAACTTAAATTTTATTAATCAGATATTTCAATATATCCTAAGCGTTCAGTGGTAGGGGTAGGTCGCTGTCACCCAGTTGGCTCGATTTCGATTCCCGTTATGGGAAATTTTTACTGATGATTATTTCTTAAGGAATATAATTAAAATAATCATTTATATAATGATTCCTTTTACTACTTCAGTCACTATGGACTACAGTGCGTTTCTTAATGTAAGACCTGGCTACAACTTAAGATTGTGATATCATTGATCAAGATTGTACATAAAAATACAGTTTTAGCAGAAAAATTGACTCTTTTTTTTAATAATTTGTTTTAATTCCTAAATGTTTTTAACTCCATCCATTTTCTTTAAAATGAGCCATTGAACAACACTCTACGATATTCCAGTGCCAAGCTATCTGTGGAAAAGAAAAAGGAAAAAGAAAGAAATAGATGCCGTTTATGCAAAGTATCGTCAAATAAAGATGCCGTATATCAGGCAGCTAACTCATTTCTTTACTAACGTCCTTAACTATATTTCAGCTTTATCTGAAGATCGAGCCCTTATGTACTACAACCTACGATTATGACGTCATTGATCAGTATTATACATAAAAATAAAGTTTTTCGTAAAAAATGATTCCATTTTATAAATATTTGTTTAATTACAATTGGCACTAGATCTAGCAATTTCCTTGAAAATGAGCCATCGAACAACTCTCTACGATGTTCCAGTGCCAACCTGTCTGTGGAAAAGAACAAAAGAGGGAAAGAAAAATGATGCCGTTTAAGCAGAATGCGGTAGTGGCTGCAACTTTTCTTGATTTTCAAACCAATATATTTCCCTTACTGTTCAAGCCAAAGGACAGAAAGTTTCCTATATAAGGGTTTCGGACAAGGTTAGTCTAATGGTGTACATTTTGTTTCGATCTGACACTGATCTTAAGAGTTATGGGCTATTATATTTATAACATTGGACTTGATTGTCTCTTACTAGGTCTTACTAAGCTAGCTACTGCTGCAACCTGGATTCAGTTTATACAACCACCCCTTCCACAGAAACCGTATATTACCCTTAAGCATAAGTCGCAAACCTTGTCTTCTGACTCAAGGTAGATGTGTTCATCCCGGAGGCACTGTTAAATGATTTTTGGACTATTGTTTACAAACTGAATCACTCGAACTTTGAATCAGATACATTTGGGAAAAAGAGGGTGTAGGGTGAGTAGATATTGACTCAAAATTTCCGGCATTTTTATCCTTATGACAATGTCAACTATATCATCATAATCTAAATGCTTCCAGATTGTATCTCGGCAAATTGAACGGAGTGAAGTGTCATATTTTAAATGCTTCCAGATTATATCTCGGCAGATGTAATGGAGTGAAGTTTCAGAGTCATCGGAGGCCAATTTCCAAAGTCCCCAAAACCATTTTATCTTGTGTGATATTTCTAGAGTGTTATCATTCCGTTTTAGTACTTGCTTGAGAATTTTTCTATATTCTCTTTTAACATCTATAGGTATGTTTGTTAATATGTTAATATCTACATTTTCTAAGAAATGTTTGGCTATGGCAAAATGCTTTTTGATTGAACTGTTTGCGATATATTGGGATTTTTTCAACACAATCATTAAGGCTGTATCACATTAGGGCCACCCTATCACATATGGATCGGCTCCATGGCTCAGCAGCTGTTGACAAATTTTCAGCGTTCCTTTTTTAGAAGCATAATGTAAAGCTGTTTCGCTGAACGAGCCACCTTTCATGTTTGGGTCGGCTCCATGGCTCAGCAGCAGTTGACAAATTTGCAGATTGCCTTTTTCAGCAGCATAATGCAAAGCTGCTTTGTTGTATAAGTTTTCTTTGACATTTGGGTCAGCTCCATTGATCAGCAGCAGTTGACAAATGTCTACACGGCCAAAAACATGGCCAAAATTAGAGGGGTTCTCCCGTCAAAATCTAAGGCATCTACCCTGGCACCATATGAAACTAGTAGATTAAAAATACCTAGTTCACCTTTTTCAGCAGCATGATGTAAAGATGTATATTCTAGGTCTTGTTTTCCATCTTTCAGATTTGGATTGGCCCCATCGTTAAGCAGTTTTTCGCATATATAAAGTTTCGGGTTTGGTCTTTTAATTGCTTTTAGTAAGGACTTGCTTGCTTTTTTAGCATATTCAAGCATATTCATTTCTTAATATGCTTCTGTTGTAAGAAATCTATCCATGAAATGACGTATCGAGTTCATTAAATCTAACAAAAAATAAAACTAAATCAAAAATTTTCAGATATTTTTCAAGTTTGAATTGAAAAATTAAAATTATTGCTCGGACACCATAAATATTTATGCTGTTTACATAATTGCCTTAGCAAATTTGAACTAAGAACTAAAATATATCAAATTTATTTTGAAATTTTCTTTTTTTGCTATGGAAAAATAGCAGAGCGTTATAGAGATGAGCACTTTAGGAGATAAGCCATAAAATGTTTGGTTCCAGTTGATAGTTATTTATAATATAAAGAGAGTTTTAGAATATATAGCTATGCGGCATCTTTTTTTCTTTTCCAAAGATAGCTTGGCACTGGAACATCGTTGAGAGTTGTTCAATGACAAATTTTAAAGGAAATTACTAGATCTAGTTCCATTTGTATATTTAGGAATTTTTTTTAAATTTTAAATTTTCAGTAAAGCCCGAATTGTGTTCTAGTCTTCAGAAGGCTTAGGGAATATCAGCCCTACTCATTTTATTTTTTGGCTGGTTTTGAGTTTGACTTGGCTATCTATTGTAATTTCTGTTCGTTTTGAGTTTTGAGAAAATTTGCCTTAGTTTCGAAAAAAGGATAGAATACACCCTAAAAGTCTTAAAATATTAATGAAAATTGCTCCATGAAATTCAGCGTATTAGAGAACCTTACTATAGAGCTTTCAAATTCCTGTGTGCAAAAATGTGGAATTTTGTGTTTTTTACGAGTTAAGTGAAAAAAGTTTGGTTCCATGATACAATAATAACTTTGAATTAAGATGATATAAAATTAATGGTGTAAAAAAATGGCGTTGCGAGTCAACTGAAGCAAAAGGAAAACCAAACTAATTTTAAAATTTTCGGGTTTTTTTCTGGTTTGAATTCAAAAATGGAAATTATTTATCAGACGCCATGAATAATTTTGCACTTTGCAGCTAAATAAAATTATTTTACTTAAAATTTTCAGGGATTATTCTAGTTTCAGTTGACAAATAAGATTTGTTTTTAAGGAATCGAGCAGCTAACTAAGTCCAATATATGCATTGGTATGTTCTTCGAATGATCGTCTTTTAATTAGGTTTTTAGTTACCGCTGCAACCCAGAACTATTTTAATAACATTTCATCTTTAATTACAGAAGGAACTAGATGTAGTAAGTTACTGTTGAGACGAGTCTCTCTTACTATACATTTCAGGAATTAATCTAGTTTCAGTTAACAAATAAATTTTTTGTTAAAACCCCCCAAAATTACTGCATTTTACATATTAATGGATAATTATATAAAAAACCTAATTGACAAACACTGTTTAGGATGAACTATATCGGTCCTTTATGTAAACAAAAATCCAATATCTTTGAAAAGACTGCAGTATGAAAATACATCGAAAATGCAGTTTTTTGAAAAAATTAATTCTACTTTAAAAAATATTTTATTTCGAATTAATAAAGGCACCAGATGTAGCAATTTCCCTTAAAATGAGCCATTATACAGATGATTTTCCAGTGCCCAGCTAGCTGACGAGTCAAATCAAGCGGAAAGAAAAAAGATGTCGTTTGTGGAAAATATCGTGGTTAAAGTCAATTTTCTTGATTTCAAGCCAACATATTTTCCTTGTTATTCAAGCCAAGGGAAGGTAAGTTTGCTATATAGAGGTTTTGGACAAGGCAGTTGAAATAGTATATACTTCTTGTTTTGACCTGAATCTTTTTTCAAGAATAATGGGTTACTTTAGTTTTTACTATGGGGCGTGATCGTCTCTTACTAGGTTGCTAGCTACCGCTGCAACCCGGAAAGTTTGAATTTTGTTCCAATTCTGTAAAAATGACCCCTTAATCACAAAGGCCTTAGAACAAATAGATCTTATGAAAGTACTAAAAAATGTTTGGCTTAAGAGCGAGGTATTGACTAGGGGTGAACCCAATAATATACGTAATATTTTCTGTTCGTTTTAAGTTTTGATTTTGCTCCTACATTTCAGTTGAAAACTTGTTTTTTTATTTAATGTCTGATCTTTTTTAAATTATACTGAGAAATCCGGCAACCCCTCCATAGCAATGTCCCTTTCTCCATGAAAACTTCTTCCATGGAAAGATCCTCCCATATAACCCCGACCCAGCCCCCCTCCACTACCGGAAAAATCCCCCCTTAAAACGTTTGTATACTTCCCTATAACCAATATTATATGTTAAGATTGGGTAAAGTTCATGATTTTTAGCCCTCCCCTAGGGACTTTGGGGGATTAAGTCATCCTAACAACATAATTATCATATTTTCGACCATGCTGAACAAAATGGTTATCTCCAAATTTTGATCGGATGACTTTGGGAAAAAATGAGCGTGGGAGGGGGCCTAGTTTCCCTCCATTATTTTGGTCACTTAAAACTTCTTCTAGGGCACTAGAACTTCTAATTTCCGTTCCAATGAGCCCCCCGCAACGATATTCTAGGACCATTAGCTCGACATAATCACTCCTGGGGAAAAAACACAAATAAACACGCATCCGTGATCTTTCTTCTGGCAAAAAATACAAAATTCCACATTTTTTCAGATAGGAGTTTTAAACCTCTACAGTAGGACCTAGTAAGAGAAACATGCAAAAAGTTAGGTTCATTTAGGATTACTTATCGTGGCGCCACGATAAGTGAACCTAAATGAACCTAACTTTTTGCATGTCTCTCTCGCTAGGCCCCTCTGCTTGAGTTGTTGCGCTGCCATCTATAACTATAGGGGATAAGAGAGCAGCAGATGTGGCAGTGAAAATGTGCCAGTATCTTTACTTTTTTAAATGTGAATAAAGCTATTTGACTGCAGGTAGTCGGGTTGTCTATTGTAACCTAACCTTAATGAATCTAACGTAAAAGCAGTTGACTTAATGCAACCTAAGCTAGTGATGATATGACAGCCCTTTGATGGAAATGATATAATAATGTCTTTTGAAAAGTATTTTGTAGAATTAGGGTATGCATAAAGGTTCTTATATCTGGAAACTAAAACCCCACTTTATTAGTATTTCTTCAAACTAAGACCCAACTTTATTAAAAAATCAAATATTATTAATAAAATCAGATTTATTTTAAACGTGAATGCTCATTTTTCTGAAAACTAAAATCCAACTCTATTTAAAAAAAATCAAATGTTATTAAAATAGTGAGATGTTTTTTAAACGTGGATCTTCATATTTCTGAAAACTAAGACCCAACTTTATTTAAAAAAAATCAAATATTATTAATAAAATCAAATGAAGTTTAAACGTGGATATTTTATTTCTGAAAAATAATAGCCAACTTTATTAGAAAATCAAATATTATTATTAGAATTATATGTATTTTAAACGTTGATGTTTTTATTTCTTAAAACTGAAACCCAGCTTTGTTAAAAGAAATTAAATATTATTAATAAAATTAGATGTATTTAAAACTTGGATGTTCTTATTTCTGAAAACTCAAACCAAGCTTTATTCAAAAATCAAATATTATTCATAAAATCAGATGTGTTTTAAAGAGGAATGTTCTTTTTTCTGAAAACTAAAACCCAAATTTACGTTAAAAAATCAAATATTATTAATAAAACCATAAAAAATCGTATATTATCAATAAAATATGATGTATTTTAAACGTGGATGTTCATATTTCTGAAAACTAAAACCCAACTTTATTAAAAAATCAAAAATTATTAGTAAAATGAAATGTAATTTAAACGTGGATGCTCTTACTTCCGAGAACTAAAGCCTAACTTTATTAGAAAATCAAATATTATTAATAAAATCAAATGTATTTTAAACGTGGACGTTCTTTTTTTGAAAAAAACCCAACTTTATTAAAAAAATATCAAATTTTATTTAAAAAAAGATATGCGTTAAACGTGGATGTCCTATTTCTGAAAACTAAAACCCATCTCTATTAAAAAATTAAATATTATTAATAAAATCAGATGTATTTTAAACGTGGATGTTCTTTTTCTGAAAACTAAAACCCAAATTTATTAAAAATAAATATTATTAATAAGACCAGAAAAAAATTATATGTTATCAATAAAATAAGATGTATTTTAAACGTGGATGTTCATATTTCTGGAAACTAAAGCCCAACTTAATTAAAAAATTTAATATTATTAATAAAACCAGATGTATTTTAAACGTGGATACTCTTACTTTCGATAACTAAGACCTAACTTTATTGAAAAATCAAATGATATTAATAAAATAAACTGTATTTTAAACGTGGATGTTCTTATTTTTTAAAAATTAAAACCCAACTTTATTAAAAAAATCTAATTTTATTGAAAAAAACAGATAGGCTTTAAACGTGAAACCCAACTTTGTTAAAAGAAATTAAATATTATTAATAAAATCAGATGTAATTAAAACGTGGATGTTCCTATATCTGAAAACTAAAACCCAACTTTATTAAAATATCACATATTATTAATAAAATCAGGTGTACTTTAAACGTAAATGTTCTTATTTCTGAAAACTCAAACCCAACTTTATTAAAAAAAAGGATCAAATATTATTGATAAAATCAGATGTATTTAAAAGTGGATGTTCTTAGTTCTGAAAACTAAAACCCCACTTTATTAAAAAATAAAATATTAATAATAAAAACAAATGCATATTAATCATGGATCTTTTTACTTCTTAATATTAAAACCCGATTTAACTAAAAATCAAATATTGTTAATAAAATCAGATATATTTTAAACCTGGATGTTCTTATTTCTAAAAAATAAAAACCCAACTTTATTAAGATAAATAAAATATTAATAATAAAATCAGATGTTTTTTAAACGTGGATATTCTTATTTCTGAAAACTAACACACAACTTTATACAAAAATCAAATATTATTAATAAAATCAGATGTATTTTAAACGTGGAGGTTCTTATTTCTGAAAGCTAAATTCCCAAGTTTATAATCAAGTATTATTGTTAAAATCCGATGTATCGTTAGGCAGTTTTTTCCAAATATAAAGTCTCAGGTTTGGTCTTTTAATTGCTTTTAGTAAGGACTTGCTTTCTTTTATATTCATTTCTTAATACGCCTCTTTTGTAAGAAATATATCCGTAAAATGACGTATCGAGTTCCTTAAATCAAACGAAAAATAAAACTAATTCAAAATTTTTCAGATATTTTTCAAGTTTGAATTAAGAAATTAAAATTATTGCTCAAACACCATATTAAAAACCCAACTTTATTAAGATAAATCAAATATTATTATTATTGTTATTATTATTATTATTATTATTATTGCTCAAACACCATAAATATTTATGCAGTTCATGCAATAGCCTTAGCAAATTTGAACTAAGAACTAAAATATAGCAAATTTATTATGAAATTTTCTTTTTTGCTATGAAAAATAGCAGAGCGTTATAGAGATGATCACTTTAGGAGAAAAGCCAAAAAATATTGGGTTCCAGTTGACCGTTATTTATAATATAAAGGGAGTTTTAGAATAGATAGCTAAACGGCATCTTTTTTTCTTTTCCAAAGATAGCTTGGCACTGGAATATCGTAGAGAGTTGTTCAATGGCTCATTTTAAAGGGAATTACTAGATCTAGTGCATTTCGTATATTTAGATTTTTTTTTTTATTTTAAATTTTCAGTAAAGTGCGAATTGTGTTCTAGTCGTTAGGAGGTTTAGGGAATATCAGCCCTACTCATTTTACTTTTTGGCTGGTTTTGAGTTTGACTTGGCTATCTATTGTAATTTCTGTTCGTTTTGAGAAAATTTACCTTAGTTTCGAAAAAAGGATAGAACACCCCTAAAATTCTTAAAATATTAATGAAAATTGCTCGATCAATTTCAGCGTAATAGAGAACCTTACTATAGAGCTTTCAAACTCCTATGTGGAAAAATGTAGAATTTTGTGTTTTTTGCCAGAAGAAAAATCACGGATGCGTGTTTATTTGTTTGTTTTGTTGTTGTTTTTTTTCCTCTAGGGTTGATCGTATTGAACCAGTGGTCTTAGAATGTCAGAACAAGGCTGGTTCTAACGAAAATTAAAACTTTTAGTGTCCTTTTTAATTAAAAACCAAATTTCACTAAATTAAATAACATTTTTTTAAATTTCACTAAAACTATATTTTTATTGCCAGTCTTGATGAATGCAAGCTATTCTAACCACTAGTAAGCTTACGATTGTACCGTTAGAGGCATATGAAAAATAAGTGGCATATAAGACATGACCATAAATTAGGTAATCAAATAGTTCGTGGTAACGAACTGTATAGTAAGAGCGACTCGTATCAATAGTAACCGAAACTCTAAAAAAGGGAATGTTAATACTAATAGATACATCAAAAGAATGGATTTTTTATGCTGATGATAAGTTTCATCAAGTTTAGTCTTACCCATAAAAAGCTAAGAGCCTGAGAAAACTTTGCCTTATTTTCGAAAAAAAGGAAAACACCCCCACAAGAACATAGAATCTTATTGAAAATCACACCATCAAATGCAGCGTATTAGAGAACCTTCAAAAATGTGGAACTTGGTTTTTTTGCCAGAAGAAAGATCATGGATGCGTGTTTACAAATTTTTCCTGGGGTGATCGTATCGACTCAGTGGTCCTAGAATGTCACGAGAGGCCTAATTCGAACTGAAATTAGAAGTTCTAGTGCCTTTTTTAATAAAAAAAACAAAAAATTTTAAAATAGATTCACTTTTTACGAAAAAACTGCCTTTTGATCTCTTTTCGTACGGCGGCCTTTTCAAAGATATTTGATTTTTGAAGCAATCTGGGTTGCACTGGTTACTAGCAATTCGAGTTGAAGTGGTAGCTATCAAACTGGTAAGAGAGGATTATGTCCAATGTTAAGAAATTTAATAACCCATAACTCCGAAAAATAGAGTCAGATCAAAACAAAAAGAACACCATTAGAACAGCCTTGTCCGATACCCCTATATAAGAAACTTTCTGTCCCTTTGCTTGAACAACAAGGGAAACATATTGGCTTGAAAATCAAGAAACGTGGCAGCTACTACAGCATTCTGCCTAAACGGCATCTTTTTTTATTATTTTTTTATTTTCCACAGATAGCTTGGCACTGGAACCTAATAGAGAGTTGTTCAATGGCTCATTTTAAAGGAAATTGATAGATCTAGTACTATTTGTAATTAAAAAATATGTTTTAAAATAGAATCAATTTTTTCACTAAAAACTGCATTTTTCTTGTTTATATACAAGAACGAGGTTTAGGCTATACTAACTGAAATGTTTAATTTAAATCATATAACAATTGCAAGTTTGAGAAGTTGGTTCTCTTGTGTAGTACCATTTATGACTGATTTTGTTACCTGATTTCCTATGGTTCATTCACACTTTCTTCCTTATTTTAGCTAGGAGGCATCTAAATTGAGTTTTTTTTTAACTTGAAATTTAACTCCTATCTGCAAAAATGTGGAATTTTGTATTTTTTGCCAGAAGAAAGATCACGGATGCAAGTTTATTTGCCTTTTTTTAAAAGGGGTGATCGTATCGAACCATAGGTCCTAGACTTCTGTGAGAGGGAATTTTTGAGCGGAAATTAAAAGTTCTAGTGCCTTTATAATCAAAAAGCCAAAATTTCAAAAATAGAATCACTTTTTACAAAACAACTGCATTTTTGATGTCTTTTCATACTGCAGTCTTTTAAAAGATGTTTAATTTTTTAAGCAACCATAGCCATATATGAAGTAATAAGTGACGTGACGTAATATCTAACACCGATTAAGTACTAATTACCATATATGACGTAATGAGTGACGTTATGTAAAAATTGAAAAAAATAATTTTATTTTATTTTAGTTTTCAGTTCAGAATCGCTAAAGCTATAAACTGCATTAAATTAAGGAACGAACCGTAGCCTATAGGAACTGAAATAATAAAAGGGATAATTATATAGATGATCATTTTAAGTATAAAATAAAGAAAAAACAGTATAGTCTATAAAGAGACTAAAATTTTGTAACAAAGCCTTAATTTGCTAGAAACCACCATTTTCCATTTGAAATTAATTCAAAATAAATCTAGTGCCTTTTGTAATTAAAAATAAAATAGTTTAAAAAATTTAGCAAATTTTAACAAAAAAAAACTGCATTTTCGTGTAAAAGCTTGATGAATGACGTTATAATCATATATAGGTTATAACCAAATATAACGTTCTAAGTGAATGCAATATTTATACACGTCCATATTCCGACAAGATAATTTTATTTTATTTTAGTCGTAAGTTCTTGATCGCTAAAGTTATTATGTAAACTGCAAAAATATTTATGGTGTCTGAGTAATAACTTTAATTTTTTTTACTAAAACTAGAAAAATACCTGAAAATTACACTAAAAGACGATCATTGGAATGACAAACCATTGTTTACTTTGGACTTAGCTGGCTACATGAGTGTCTGAGGTTCGGTTCTTACTATTTCAAAGAAGAAAAATCCGTAGGCTTTTTTCTGTTCGTAATTATATAGCATCCGGGCTTCAGCGGTAGCTAAAATCCTAGTACGAGACTATCACGCCCAATGTTAAGAAGCATAACAACCTATAACTCCTAAAATATCGATCATCTCGTGCTAATAGTATTAGAACCGCCTTGTCCAAAACTCCTAAATATAAAAAATACCGTTCCTTGGCTTGAACAACAAGGGAAATAAATTGGCTTGAAAATGAAGATAAGTGACCGCAACCAAGATATTCTTCATAGGGGGAATCCTTTTTCTTCACAGATAGCGTGGCATTGAAACATTGTAGAGAGCTGATTAATAGCTCATATTAAAAGAAATTGATGGGGTTGAAAACCTTGCGTAATTAAAATAATTTTTTTTAAATATAATCAATTTTTTACGGAAAACTGCATTTTTCTATAGCACTGCAGTAGATTTCAGTATTATATCATCAGGAATCTGTCACCTCTATGTGCTTTTGATTATAACATTTGAACAAAAATGTTTTAGAAATATTTAAAACAAAACCGATGTTTCTATAGAGAACTGCATTTTTATATACTAGATAATAAATATCGTCATAGTTTTATTACAACTATAACAGGAATAGAAAAACACTGCATTATTACGTTACCTCTGACAACATTGGATATGACACCATAATCCGGGTTGCATCGGTAGCTTGCAATCTAGTAAGATTACGTCCAATACTAAGAAATAAAGTAGCCCATAACTCCTAAAAATACAGTCTGATCAAAATATAAAGTATACCATTAGAATCACCGTGTCCAAAACATTTATGTAGGAAACTTACAGCTCTTTTGCTGGAACAACGAAGAAAGTCCATTGGCTCGAAAAAAAGAAAAGTTGCTTGAACTACGATTTTCTTTATCGAGGATATTTTTTTTAATTTGTCTCCGCAGCTAGCGGGGCACTGGATCATCATAGAGAGCAGTTTAATGGCTCAATTTAAAGGAAAATGATTTATTTAAAAACTTTTTATAATTAAAAAAATTAGTTTTTAAAATAGAATCAATTTTTTACAAGAATATTATATATTCATGTACAAGATTAATGAATGACGTCAAAACTTAGGTTGCAACCATATATGGCATAAAAGCAAATGTAGTATTAAGTTGTGCTATATTTATATAAAAACGATCTATTTTCTTATATTTTAATTTTAAGTTCAGAATCACTAAAGTAATTATGTAAACTGCAAAATTATTTTGGTGTCTGAGTAATGATTTTAATTTTTTTATTATAATTTGAAAAATACCTTAAAATGTTCAAATTAGTTTTATTTTATGTTAGGTTTAACTACCTGACGCTCGATTCAATGTTTATTTCCCTAAAAAAAAAACATATTAGTTTCCAGTTCAGAATGGCTGAAGTTATTATGTAAGCTGCAAAAATATTTATGGTATCTGAGCAATTATTTTAATCTTTTAATTCAAACTAGAAAACACCGGAAAAATTTTAAAATTAGTTGTTTTTTTTTGTTAGATTCTAGCTACTCGATACGTGTTTATAGTAAAGAAGGATAAAGAAGCTTATGAATAAGTTTATTATTGATGGAAAACTTGATATTGAGCCATTCTTATAATATAAGGGTTTTTGTATGTGAATATAGAAAATTTGAAGAGAAATTGCTTGAAAATTGGCTGAGAAAACAATTTAAGATTAACAATGATGAATCTAATGATAAAAGATACAAATCCAAATAATTTTTAACATTACTTTCTATCTGGGGAATGTGTCAGCCTGATTCCACTCTTAGATCGTTAAAAGAAAAATGTTGTAAGAAATCAGGGAGGGTACTGATTATTCCAGAATATATGCCGATAGGAAGAATTTAGGCCTAGTAAGAAGTTGTATGGGGGATTTTTTCCGGTAGTTGGGGGGGGGAGCTTGGTCGGGGTTATGTGGGAGAATATTTCCATGGAAGAAGTTTTCATGGAGGAAGGGACATTGCGTCTCATACTAGGTTGCTAGCTACCGCTGCAACCCGGATGAACAAATCTCTACGATGTTCCAGTGCCAAACTATCTGCGGAAGAGAAGAAGAAGAAGAAGAAGAAGAAAGAAAAAATATTCCGTTTGTGGAGAATAACGTGGTTAAAGTCAATTTTCTTGATTTTCAAGCCAATATATTTTCTTTGTTACTCAAGCCAAAGGGTGGCAAGTTTCCTTTGTAGGGGTTTCGGACAAGGCGGTTCTAATGGCGTACTTTTTCTTTTGATCTGACTCTTTTTTTAGGATTTAGGGGTTTTTATATTTCTTAACATTCGACGTGATCGTCTCTTACTAGGTTGCTAGCTACCGCTGCAACCCGGATAATATTTTCATCTAATTAATACTTCTTATGACCCGTATCGAGTATCCATAACCTAACAAAAAGTAAAACTAATTTTTAAATTTTCAGGTATTTTGTTAGTTTGAATGAAAAGATTAAAATTATTGCTCAGATATCATAAATATTTTTGCAGTTTACATAATAACTTTAGCGATTCCAAACTGAAAAATAAAATATATATTAAAAAATGGAATTTTTTGGTCTGAAACTACACAGTCAGTCCCACATCGGGTAGTTAGAACCTAAACAAAAATAAAACTAATTTTAACATTTTAAGGTATTTTTCTAGCTTGAATTGAAATATTCGAACTATTGCTCGGATACCATGGATGTTTTTGCAGTTTACACAAGCTGCAAAGAACGCACAGGCTGATCTTTGTAAATTGAGAAAAATTTTACGAATGTTTTACCGGGATTACGAAAAATATTCAAAATTAAAGATTAAAATTATCTCTAAAAGAATAGATTTTAGTGAAAAGCTTCCAAGGTAGAGACCGGCAACTGTGGAACAGTTTACAGATGTAATGTGAAATCTTATACATCACTGTGAATATATGGAGGCATAATTGTCCTTTACCTAATTTCAGCTTAAATTCGATGATCGAGCCTTTATGTACTACATCCAACGACTATGACGTCATTGATCGATATTGTATATAAAAAATTAAGTTTTTCGTCTCACTAGGTTGCTCTTACTAGGTTGCTAGCTACCGCTGCAACCCGGAATAAACTTATTTAAATATAACCTTTATGTACTGCATTTAGTATAGACTAGAGTTCGTTCTTTATTATATACTCTTTTCTTTGGAGTTATTGGTTTTTATATTTCTTAACACTGGACGTGATCGTTTCTTACTAGGTTGCTAGTTACAACCGCAACCCGGATTTTATTTATAAATTATATTACAGCTAAAGCTGCAACCATGATACTATAATAACTCCACATGTTAACTTTAAATAAAACTTTACCAGCCTATAATATAGTTAAGTTGCCTATGTAAGCTAGTAAAGGCAAGAGTTAGTTCTTTATTGTAACTTTTAATATAATATTTTTAACCCCATTAATTTCCTTTAAAATGAGCCATTGAACAACTCTCCACGATTTTCCAGTGCCAAGCTATCTGTGGAATTACTAACCTATACTATAATTAATTGGCGTATAAAATTTAGTATAAGCAAGAGGTCGTTCTTTATTATAATTAATTATAAATCAGTAGCGTGATACACATTTGCCTCTTTTCCAGTAGAGACGCATCCGTTAATTTGTTCTATAAATCCACGACTCATCAGTTTAAATAAAATCATACGAGTTCGAGGATCCATTACTTGCTCTGACGTGGCCCTATCTTGTTTGTCCCGAACACGAGACCTAAAAAAAGGAGAAATATGGGCTTTGGTACTCGGACCAGCTATCAACTAGCTAAGTTTGGAAACCAAAGGTATCTGAAGAAGAGGATAGTAGCCTCCCAATCCAGATCAGCTAGAAGAATCCATAAATAGAATAGATGACATTGTTACTGGACCATTGTTTTTGTTAATGGCTTCTTTATCTACTAAAAAACATGAAAAAAATAATAACAATAGCAAACGACCAATCCAAGTATACACAATTTTTAATCCAAGACACAAAATGGAAGTATATATATATATATATATATATAATCGGCAGGCTTCTATATACGGATTCTCACTGTTGCTTGTCATCTAAACGCAGACAATTTGAGCCTTTTCTTGATGTCATGACATCCAAATAGACTTTAAATTAGAGTTAGTGCCTTCGTAAAATTCGTAAAATCACCTTTTTTTATTGGACCTTTAGCTTTTGCCTCAGCTTGTCTTTTGTCATTGTGAAAGACATATTGCCGAACCTTTGTTTCTTTTAATTGTTCAGGTGGAGGGACAAAAACTTCTTCGTTTGCCACGGCTTGTCTTTTGTCAATATGAAAGACATATCGCCTAACCTTTGTTTCTTTTAATTGTTCAGGTGGCGGGACAAAAACTTCTTTTTCTTCCAACGACTTATTAAGTCCAAATTATAGATTTTCAAAGGTATGGTAGGCATCAATGACCACCCTTATTTCTTTTAATTATTCAGGTGCTGGGAAAAAACTTCTTCTTTTGCCTTGGCTTGTCTTTTATCATTACGAAAGATATATCGCCAAAACTTTGTTTCTTTTAATTGTTCAGATGGTGGGACAAAAACTTGTTTTTCTTCCAATGATTTATCTAGTCCAGGTTTCTGATTTTCAAAGGTATGGTAGGCATTTATAACCTTATCTATGTCATAATCCAAAACCCAATCATCATCTCTATCATTTTCAATTTGTTTTGTTTGTTTTAACTCGGTTTGTCTTTCGTCATTATGAAATACATATCGCCGAACCTTAGTTTTTTTTTTAACAAAGGTATGGTAGGCATTGATGACCGTATCCATGTCAAAATCCCAAACCCAATCATCATCACTATCATTTTTACTTTTGACACGTTTTGATTCTTGCTGCCCAGTTTGATTTTCATTGACTTGCTCACGTGTTCGGTTTCCCATGTCACATTTTTAGATTTTGATTGCTTCAGATACTTTAACAATTGCCTTTTCTTTAGCTGCCCGCATTGGTGTTGTCGCAACTGATTGTCTAGGTTGTCGATTTTCACTTTTATCACGTTTGGTAGTTTAGGTGTTGGTTCCAAAGAATCATCATCCGGGTTGCAGCGGTAGCTAGCAACCTAGTAAGAGAAAATCACGTCCAATGTTAAGAAATATAATGACCCATTACTCCTAAGAATAGTCAGATCAAAACAAAAAGTACACCATTAGAACCGCCATGTCTGAAACCCTTACATAGGAAACTTTCAGTACCTTGGCTTGAATAGCACGGAAAATATATTGGCTTGAAAATCGAGAAAAGTGGCAGCTACTACAGCATTCTGCCCAAACGGTATTGTTTTTTTTTCGACAGATAGCTTGGCACTGGAACATCGTAGGGAGTTGTTCGATAGCTCATATTAAAGGAAATTTCTAGATCTAGTGCCATTTGTAATTAATTTTTTTTAATAGAATCAATTTTTTACAAAAAACTTCTTTTATCATGTACAATATTGATCAATGACGTCATAAGCGTAGGCTGTAGTACATAAAGACTCGATCATCGAATAAAGCTGAAACTAAGTAAAGGACAATTATGCCTCCGTATATTCACGGTGATATCTAATATTTTCCATTACATCTGTAAACTGCTCCACAGTTGCCAGTCCATACCTTGGAAGCTTTTAATTAAAAATACAACATTTCTTTTTGATATTACTATGAAGTTTTCCCAAAGCATTACTAGCCGACTTTTCAACAACATACGCTCTTTCAGAGAGAATTTTAATGTGTAATTTTGAATATTTTTCGTAATCCCTGTAAAACATTCGTAAAATGTTTCTCAATTTACAAAGATCAGCCTGCATTTTTGCCATCTTCTTGGACTTCTGAATGTAATTTTTAACTCTGTCCTTATGCGTCCTTTGCAGCTTGTGTAGACTGCAAAAATATTTATGGTATACCAAGCAATAGTTAGAATCTTTTAATTCAAACAAGAAAATACCTTAAAATTTTAAAATTAGTTTTATTTTTGGTTAGGTTCTAACCAGAACCTTTTTGCTTAATTTCCAGAGCAAAAAATTCAACTTTTTTATATATTTTATTTTTCAGTTTAGAATCGCTAAAGTTAATACGTAAACTGCTAAAAATATTTATGATATCTGAGTAATAATTTTAATCACTTAATTCAAACTAAAAAATACCTGAAAATTTAAAATTACTTTTATTTTTTGTTAGGTTTCTGGTAATTGATACGAGCCATAAGAAATATTTACATTAAGGCAGGGACTGTAGCCCCTAATAACTGAAGTAATAAAAGGAATCCTAATATTGCCCATACCGGGAATCGACCTCGAGCCAAGTAGTTGACATTTGAAGTCTTTTCATACTGAATCTATTCAAAAATATTTGATTATTACAGCAAGCAAGTCCGATTTCTAACAACGATTTCTGCTGGGCTTCAAACTTTTGGTTTTATATTTTAAGGTTTTTGAATTTTTATAATCCCCTGTTAAAATATATACAAATGTTTTTGCAAATACCAGTTGACTTTGCAATTACCATTTTTGATTATTACAGCAAGTCCGATTTCTAACAACGGTTTCTGCTAAGCTTCAAACATTTGGTTTTATTTTTTTAGGTATTCGAATTGTGGTAATCCCTTGTTTAAATATATACAAATATTTCTGCAATTGCCCGTTTTTTGCTCTTTCCGCAATGTCTTTTCATACTGCAGTGTATTCAAAGATATTTGATTATTAAAGCAAGTCCGATTTCAACTAAGCTTCGTACTTTTGGTTTTCTTTTTTAAGGTTTTTGAATTGTTTTAATCCCTTGTTAAAATATATATAAATATTTTTGCAATTACCAGTATTTTGTTCTTTAGGCAATTTAATGTCTTTTCATACTGAATCTATTCAAATATATTTGATTATTACAGCAAGTCCGAATTCTAACAGCGATTTCTACTAAGCTTCAAACTTTTGGTTTTATTTTTTAAGGTTTTGAAATTGTTGTAATCCCTTGTCAAAATATATACAAATATTTGTGCAATTATCAGTTTTTTGCTCTTTAGGCAGTTTAGTGCACTGAGTCTATTCAAAGATATTTGATTATTACAGCAAGTTCTATTTCTTACAACGATTTCTACTAAGCTTCAAACTTTTGGTTTTCTTTTTTAGGGTTTTTAAATAGTTTTAATCCCTTGTTTAAATATATACAAATATTTTTACAATTACCAGTTTTTTGTTCTATAGGCCATTTAATATCTTTTCATACTGAATCTATTCAAAATATTTGATCATTACAGCAAGCAACTCCGATTTCTAACAACGATTTCTGCTAGGCTTCAAACTTTTGGCTTTATATTTTGAGGTTTTTGAATTTTTGTAACCCCCTGTTAAAATATATACAAATATTTTTGCAATTACCAGTTTTTTTGTAATTACCATTTTTGATTATTACAGCAAGTCCGATTTCTAACAACGATTTCTGCTAAGCTTCAAACTTTTGGTTTTATTTTTATAGGTATTCGAATTGTGGTAATCCCTTGTTTCAATATATACAAATATTTCTGCTATTACCCGTTTTTTGCTCTTTCTGCAACGTCTTTTCATACTGCAGTGTATTCAAAGATATTTGATTATTAAAGCAAGTCCGATTTCAACTAAGCTTCGTACTTTTGGTTTTCTTTTTTAATGTTTTTGAATTGTTTTAATCCCTTGTTAAAATATATATAAATATTTTTACAATTACCAGTTTTTTGCAATTACCATTTTTGATTATTACAGCAAGTCCGATTTCTAACAACGATTTCTACTAAGCTTCAAACTCTTGGTTTTATTTTTTTAGGTATCTGAATTGTGATAATCCGTTTTTTAAATATATATAAATATTTTTGCAAATACCAGTTTCTTGCTCTTTACGCAATTTAATGTCTTTTTATACTGCAGACTATTCAAAGATATTTGATTATTACAGCTTTTTTTTCCAAAATTAAGGTTTTTAACGAACTTTCCCAGACTTCTGACGTATCTATATAGTTTTTTTATGCGAGAATATCCAAAGATACCAATTTTCCCGAAAAAATATGGAGCCATTTTCGGGATGGCAGGCTTCTATATACGGATTTAGTTTTAAAAGTTTTTTAATTTAATTAAATTTTGTTTTTCAGTTAAGAAAGGCACTAGAACTTTTCATTGCCGTTCAAATGAGCTCTCTCACGACAATATAGGACCACTGGGTCAATATGAGCACCCCTGGAAAAAAACAACAAATAAACATGCACCCGTGATCTTTCTTCTGGCAAAGAATACAAAATTCCACATTTTTGCAGATTTGAGCTTGAAACCTGTACAGTAAGATTCTCTGATACGCTGAATCCCATGGTGTGGTTTTAAATAAGATTATGTGTGACCATTAGCGGTTTTTTCTCCTTTTTTTCAAGGCAAATTTTCTCCGGATCGTAACTTTTGATAGGTTAGACTAAACTCGATGAAACTCAAATATTTAAAATCAGCAAAAAAATCCGATTCTTCTGATGTATCTATTGATATCAAAATTCCGTATTTTTAGAGTTTCGGTTACTATTGAGCCGGATCGCTCTTACTATAGTTTTTCTTACTATAGTTTTTTCACCACGAACTGCTTGATTCTTATTGTCGCTTGTTTTATAACCACAGACAATTTGTTAACTTTTAAAAGATATTTGATTATTAAATCATTGAGTCCTCTAGTAAACAGACACGCACTTACAACAAAAAGTGAAAACTAACGAAACTGACACAAAAAAAAATTAAGCAAGAATCGATCCATATTAACTTTTTCAATCCAAATATGCAACATATCTTGGGAAACACTTTCCGTTTTAATCCTTTGAAATAAAGCCTTTCAAGAAATGAGATAAGTGAGACTCACACCTTACTGCAGGTAAGTCAATTTTACCGAGATATAGAATTCGAATTTCTTCACCTGCCATAGCCTAGTAGAGGCTTGTCCGTTTAAGAATCGGTTTCCGGCACATATGGCACGTTTTAAGGGTTTGTGCACAGCTTTCACAAGTTCCATGACCGCAAGAAAATGCGACATTTTTTCTTTTTTCTAAGCAAATTGGACACCTAGTGGCCTCTTCCATCTCAGCAACACGTTTTTCCAGGTACTGTAAACGTTCCACAGCCCGAGAGCTACTTCCAGCATTTAATGAAATGCCATCTTTTTGTAATTTATGCTGAATAGCCTCTTTACACGTCAAACATTTTTTCATCCTAATTGCACAATCTAAGCAAGCTATTTTATGTCCACACGGAATAAACTGTACTTGATCACGAATTTCACAACAAACTATACATTCTGAGGGTTCTTCCACTGCCTCTTCCAAGTTCAAACCAGACATCAACTTCGCAGCAGCATCAGGAGCATAGGATGTTGATGGCTTGCATTCTTTAGCCTCTAATAAGGGAGATTGCTTTTTCGGCATGAATGACCAAAGAATGATTTTGACTTCGTTTTCAAGAACAAAATCCAGAGGCAAGTTCTTGGCTTTGTTTGGTTTTGATGAATCGGCTCCTTTCTCAATTAGATGGCAAGCAACTGCAAGGCCAATAGCATCTAATCGACCTTGCTCAGCTAAATCGCACCATATCCGATAGATCAAAGGAGATTCTTCTTCTGAAACGGCACCAGTCGTCGTGGCATGTTTCTTTAGAGCATAGTGCAATGGAGTGTTGCCTTCTTCATCTTGAACGTTTAGATTGGCCCCATGGGACACCAACATTTGAACTATAGATGGATGTAACCGAGACACTGCCAGATGAAGAGGAGTCTGACCTTTGGTATTCGTAATGTTAGGATCAGCTAAACCCCAGACTAGGAGAAGTTCGGCAACTGGACTGTGATTATTCAGTGTTGCCAAGTGCAATGGCCCAAATCCATCGTCTTTAAACACATCAACCAATTGACGGGATTTTAAAATAATTTTATCAGCTGCGAAATGGTTTCCTCTCAAAGAAGCGTAATGGAGGCTATTAAAGCCACGAGAATTTTTTATAAAGAGATCAATACCAGGACATGCCAATAATGACTCAACTAATTCATCATTCTTTCGACAGATGGCGTCATGTAAGGGGGTGTCGCCAAAAGAATCCTGCATATTTAGACTACAATTAAACTTGATCAGCAATTTGACGCAAGCCAAGTGTTGTTTATTAACTGCTATATGAAGCGGCGTACATTTCCCTTTGTTGATTGCGTCGATTTTGGCACCTTTCATCAACAGCATTTCCGTTAGCACCTCCTTATTTCCGAAAACTGCATAATGCAAAGCTGTATCTCCTTCGTCGTCTTGAATTTCCATTGAAGCATTAGCTTGTAAGAGCGCTTTAACAACCTCGACATGCCCTTCGTGGGCTGCAACTTGCAACGCTGTCTTTCCGTTACTTTTTTCGTCAATCTTCTCCATATTTTTTGCAAGGATTTCCTTAACTTTATCAACTTTCCCTTTGGCAGCTTCATGAACCAGCAAATCAATTTCGTTCGACTGGACTTCAGGCACCCTTCGTACCAAATCCATTTCAGGATGAAGGCTTTCCCTATTTTGATTCGTCCCGGGGAAATTGTGAGATTCCGTACTGCCAGAGACATTGACAAGGCACAAAGGATTGAATGTCCATGATTGAACACGACTGTGTTCACGCGAATACGTTTGAACACAAACATCACCATCCATATAAATATGCATCACTTTCCCTACTTTTCCAAGAGTCGTTTCCAAAGCATCAATCCATTCACCATGTCCACGTTGTAGCTCTTGAACCTTATTCTTGTCCTTAATAATCATAACTTCCTCGCCTATTGAGAACACGGTAACACGGGAAAGTGCTTTAGGATTTATAGTCCAGAGATTGCCGCTGTAATCATAGGCCACTCTTATGTCTCCAAATTCTATGATGCGGTGAACAACTCCCACTCTCCCGATCAATTTAGTCATACTTGGACTCCAACCTCCGTGGTTTACTTGTAGCCTTTTCAACGCTGTAATATCAACATCGACCTGTACATGGTCACCAACAGAAAATGTATTTGTTTCCTCCGTTGCCTCTCGAGAGCCTTCAGGGGCTTCTAATGACCTTGGTATTACGGGACCAACTAGTTCTGTTTTCCCGAGTATCGCTAAATGGTCTATATAGCAATAAGCTCCAATTGCTTCTGATACACACATAAGATCTACTTTTCCTTTGTGTCCGATTCTATAAATGTTGGTTTCTCCTGAAGGCCAATTAACGGACGCAACAGAGAAATTGGTTTCGTTTACCCAACCACGGACTTCCTGAACACGACCAACTTTACCATCGCCACCGTCTTGATTTCCCCATTCCCAATCTGGCCCTCGAACAACTTTGGCACCAAAGAATATCCCTTTCAGAGGTATTTTTTTAGAATACTTCCTTGGTGGCATCACACTCCCGTATCTAACAAAGGCGTGTGAAGTATCATGTTTATCGGCCATATAACAAAGGGTACAAAGATCATTGTTTTGGCAGACATTACATTTCCATAAGGTTCCTGGTATTCCATGCTTCCGACAATTATCACAGAAAGATTTTGGATGACTTACAGCTGTGGGAGCATTATCCCAGACCCTTAAATCATAAGAATTCTGATATCCAATACGGTAGTTAGTTCTCCAGCCCATATCCCACTGGACAACAACAGTTTTATCTGGGAGATTTCCACTACCATGCGTTCCTTTGTCAATCACTGTACCAACAAATCCTTCACCACCATCTTGATTACCCCACTTCCAGTCTGGTCCTCTTACCACCCTTATACCGACATCCATTCTTTAAAAAATTTCCTTTGTCGTGTGTCTGTTTGTAAACGTAACGAGTCACTTAAAGCAAAAGGAAAACCAAACTAATTTTTAAATTTTCAGGCATTTTTTCTGGTTTGAACTAAAAATTAAAATTATTGCTCAGACACCATAAATATTTTTGCAGTTTGCAGTTAATCATTTTATTAGAAAAATTTCGGAATAATTCTAGTTTCAGTTGAAGAATCAGATTTTTTGTCTAAACCACCAATTTTTTTTGTTAATTACAACAGCACGTAGATTAGAACCTTACAAAAAACAAAACTAATTTTAAAATTTTCAGATATTATTCTAGTTTTAAATTTAAATATAAAATTATTCCTGAGATACCATAAATATTTTTTCAGTTTATATAATAAATAAAGCAGTCCTGAAAACTAAAATAAAAAATATTGAATCTTCTTATGGAAATACACACTAAATGACGCGTCGTGTAGTTAGAATTTATTAAAAAATAAATCTAATTTAAAAATAATTCTGAATAATTCTAGTTTCAATTGAAGAATCAGATTTTTTGTTAAAACCATCAATTTTTTTGTTAATTACAACAGCACGTAGATTAGAACCTTACAAAAACAAAACTAATTTTAAAATTTTCAGGTATTTTTCTAGTTTTAATTAAAAAAATAAAATTATTCCTCAGAAACCATAAATATTTTTGCAATTTACATAATAGCCTTAGAAATCCTGAACTGAATACTAAAATAAAAAAAAATTGAATCTTCTTATGGAAATACACAATAAATGACACGTCGTGTAGTTTGAATTTAACAAAAATAAACATAATTTAAAAATTTTCCGGTATTTTTCTAGTTTTAATTAAAAAATTAAAATTATTGCTCAGACACCATAAATATTTTTGAAGTTTCCATAATAACTTTAGTGATCCTGAACGGAGAAAAACAGGAAAAAGGCTACGGCTTTTTCTTCTTTGAAATAGTAATAGACGAACCTCAAACAATCAAGTAGCTAACTAAGTCCAATGTATACAATGGTTTGTTATTCCAATGATCGTCTTTTAATGTAACATATTTTCGAGAACTGAAACACTTATACAACTATTGCTCGCATATAAAGATATTAATTGTGAATGACGTCATAAGAGTGGGGTTAAAGCTATAAATTATGTTATGGTAAAATTTTATGATGATATCAGTTGCAACTGGGGTTCGTTCTACGCTATATGATTACAAACAGGAAAAAGCCTACCGCTTTTTCTTCTTTGAAATAGTAAGAGACGAACCTCAAAGAATCAAGTAGCAAACTAATTTCAATGTATGCAATGGTTTGTTATTCCAACGATCGCTTTTTAATGTAATAGTCTACTGCAACTGCAGCTGTTGTCTTAGTTGTCTGCAGCTGTTGGCTTTATTGCACTTGCACCTGTTGGTTTTGTTGTTCCTTTGACTATTGGGCTAATTGTCTACAGCTGCTTGCTATATTGTATCTTTAGCTGTTGGATTAGTTGCTTGCAGCGATTGTCGTCAACTGTTTGCCTTATTGTAGCTAGAGCTATTGGCTTAGTTGTTCCTAAATATTGTATAAGGTACTATGGGCTACTGTTCGTTCCTTAATGTAATTCTTTCTTAGAAATAATTTATTTTAGTTACAAAAGATTTTTAACCCAATTAATTTCCTTTAAAATGAGCCATTGAACAAATCTCTAAGATGATCCAGTGCCTAGCTATCCGTGGAAAACAAGAAACAAAAAAGAAAAAAAGAAAAAAAAGTATCCCGTTTAGGCAGAATGTTGAAGTAGCTGCCACTTTTCTTGATTTTCAAGCCAATATATTTCCCTTGCTGTTCAAGCCAAGGGACAGAAAGTTTCCTATACAGGGGTTTCGGACAAGGCGGTTCTAAAGGTGTACCTTTTGTTTTGATCTGACTCATTTTGTAGGAACTATGGGTTTTTTTATTTCTTAACATTGGACGTGATCATCTCTTACTAGGTTTTTATATTTCTTAGCATTCGACTGATCGTCTCTTACTAGGTTGCTAGCTACTGCTGTAACCCGAATTCACATATATAGTTATGAGAGGCAGCGTGGCCAAGTGGTCCAAGGTACTTGTGTTGGCCACCAGTTGCTTCAGAGGCATGGGTTCAAATCCTACCGCTGGCATACGATTATGATTTATGTACAAAAATCAAACATCTTTGAAAAGACTGCAGTATTAAAAGACATCAAAAATGTAGTTTTTAGTGAAAAAATTTATTCTCTCTTAGAAATAATTTATTTTAGTTACAAAAGATTTTTAACCCAATTAATGTCCTTTAAAATGAGCCATTGAACAACTCTCTACGATGTTCCAGTGCCAAGCTATCTGTGGAAAAGAAAAGAGAAAAAAAGAAAAAAATATCTCGTTTAGGCAGAATGTTATAGTAGCTGCCACTTTTCTTGATTTTCAAGCCAATATATTGTCCTTGCTGTTCAAGCCAAGGGACATCAAGTTTCATATATAGGGGTTTTGGTCAAGGCGGTCCTAATGGTGTACATTTTGTTTCGATCTGACTCTGTTTCTTAGAATTTATGGTTTTTATATATCTCAACATTGGACGTGATCTTCTCTTACTAGGTTGCTAGCTACCGCTGCAACCCAGATAAAACCTATACTATAATTAAGTGGCGTATAAAATTTAGCAGAGGCAAGAGTTCGTTCTTTATTATAATAGCTACCGCTGCAACCCGGAAAACACTACGGCTTTTTCTTCTTTGAAATAGTAAGAGATGAGTCGCAAACAATCAAGTAGCTAGCTAATTCCAATATATACAATTGTTTGTTATTCCAATGATCGTCTTTTATTATAAAGAAAGAAAAAAATATCCCGTTTATGGAGAATAACGTGGTTAAAGTCAATTTTCTTGATTTTCAAGCCAATATATTTTCATTGCTATGCAAGCCAAAGGGCGGTAAGTTTTTTTTTGTCGGGGTTTCGGACAAGGCGGTTCTAATGGTGTACTTTTTGTTTTGATCTGACTCTTTTTACAGGAGTTAAGGATTACTTTCGTATTTACTATGGGGTGTAATCATCTCTTACTAGGTTGCTAGCTACCGCTGCAACCCGGACTAGGCAATTTAATGTCTTTTCATACTGAATCTATTCATAAATACACAGAACTGTTTGACTATGTAAACCCTTATTACAAACAGGAAAAAGCCAAAGGCTTTTTCTTCTTCGGAAGAGTAAGAGACGAAGCTCAAAGATCTGGTAGCTAACTAAGTGCAACATACGTAATGGTTTGCTCTTCTAATGATCGTCCTTTAATATAAAATTTTCTATTCACGTCATAGTTCTAATAAAACTATGACGACATTCATTATTATCTAGTAGGATTTCAGGCAAGATGGTTCTAATGAGGTACTTTTGTTTTGATCTATTTTTAGGAGTTCTGGGTTTTTATATTTCTTAGCATTGGGCGTGATCGTCTCTTAGTAGGTAGCTAGTAAGTGATGCGCCTCAAAAGAGACCACCAGTCTCTTTGGAGGCGCGGGTTCAAATCCCACCACTGGTATACGATTATGACGTCATTGATCAATCTTTAATATGAAATATGCAGTTTTCGTAAAAAAGCTAATTCGATTTTAAAAATAATATTTTTTAATTACAAAAGACTTTTAACCCAATTATTTTTTTTCAAAATGAGCCATTGAACAACTCTACGATGTTCCAGTGCCAAGCTATCTGTGGAATTACTAACCTTAGCTATAATTAAGTGGCGTATAAAATTTAGCATAGGCAAGAGGTCGTTCTTTATTATAAATATAAAACTATGATGACATTCATTATTTATCTAGTAGGGTTTCAGACAAGGTAGTTCTAATGATGTACTTTTGTTTTGATCTGACTCTATTTTTAGAAGTTTTGTTATATTTCTTAGCATTGGACTGATCGTCTCTTACTAGGTTGCTAGCTACTGCTGCAACCCAAATTCACATATATATATTTATTTATGAGAGGCAGCCTGGCCGAGTGGTCCAAGGCACTGGTGTTAGCCACCAATCTCCTCGGAGGCGTGGGTTCAAATCTTACCGCTGGTATACGATTATGTTTGAAAGACTGCAGTGTGAAAAGACATCGAAAATGCAGTTTTTGGTGGAAAAATTTATTCTCTTTTAGAAATAATTTATTTTAGTTACTATAGATTTTTAACCCAATTAATTTCCTTTAAAATGAGCTATTGAACAACCCTCTACGATGTTCCAGTGCCAAGCTATCTCTGGATACAAAAAAAAAGAAAAGAGAAAAAAATATCCCGTTTGGGGAGAATAACGTGGTTAAAGTCAATTTTCTTGATTTTCAAGCCAATAAATTTCCCTTGCTGTTCAAGCCAAGGGACAGAAAGTTTCCTATACAGGGGTTTCGGACAAGGCGGTTCTAATGGTGTACTTTTTGTTTTGATCTGACTCCTTTTTTAGGAACTATGGGTTTTTATATTTCTTAACATTGGACGTGATCGTCTCTTACTAGGTTGCTAGCTACCACTGCAACCCGGATGATACTGCCTTATATACAATGTTGTGCTTTTCTAATGATCGTCCTTTAATATAAACTATGGACTAAAGTTCGTTCTTTCATGTAAAAATTCGATGATCGAGCCTTTATGTAACCCGGATTAAAAAATTATTATCATATCTTATATGTAACTTTTATTTTATAACTCATCGATAGTCTAATGGTAAGTATGCCCACTTTTTACTTGGGAGAAGGGGGTTCGATTCCCCGTCGGGAAGAACTTTTAATATGTTGAATTAAAAGCACTATCTTTTCAATTTAAAATTTAAAAAAGAAACTTGTTTATTCACATTCTAGCTAAAATAATGAAGATAATATGAATGAACCACAGTGTTCAGTTTCTTTGGACTTGAGTTTGTTTTTTAACTATAAATACAAACAGGAAAAAGCCTACGGCTTTTTCTTCTTTTAAATAGTAAGAGAAAAAACTCAAACAATCAAGTAGCTAACCAAGTCCAATGTATGGAATGGTTTGTTATTTCAGTGATCGTCTTTTAATGTAAAAAATATAAATACTGTAATCTTAACTATAGTGAAGTTGCGTATGCAAGTTAGTATAGGGAAGAGTTTGATCTTTATTATAAAATTAAGTACAAATAGCACTAGATCTAGAGATTTCCTTTAAAATGAGCCATTGAACAACTCTCTACGATGTTCCGGTGCCAAGCTATCTCTGGAAACAAAAGAAAGAAAGAAAAAAATATCCCGTTTGTGGGGAATAACGTGGTTGAAGTCATATTTTCTTGATTTTCAAGCCAATATATTTTCTTTGTTATTCAAGCCAAAAGGCGGTAAGTTTCCTTTATAGGGTTTTTGGATAAGGCGGTTCTAATGGTGTACTTTTTGTTTTGATCTGACTCCTTTTTTAGGAGTTATGGGTTTTTATATTTCTTAACATTAGACGTGATCATCTCTTACTAGGTTGCTAGCTACCGCTGCAACCCGGATCTTCTTTGAAATAGTAAGAGACGAACCTCAAACGATCAAGTAGCTAACTAAGTCCAATGCATGCAATAACTTTTATTCCAATGATCGTCTTTTAATGTAACACATCAGTTACTATGGGAGAGAGATCGTTCTTTATTGTAAATACTATAATTCAGTGACGTATAACATTTAGTATAGGCATGAGGTCGTTCTTTATTATAATAGCTGAGAAGAATAATCAAGCGGAAAGAAAAAAATATCCCGTTTGTGGAGAATAACGTGGTAAAAGTCAATTTTCTGGATTTTCAAGCCAATATATTTTCTTTGTTATTCAAGCCAAAGGGCGGTAAGTTTCCTTAATAGGGGTTTCGGACAAGGTGGTTCTAATGGTATACTTTTTGTTTTGATCTGACTCTTTTTGTAGGAGTTGGGGGGTTTTATGTTTCTTTACATTGGAGGTGATCGTCTCTTACTAGGTTGCTAGCTACCGCTGCAACCCGGATTGTAGCTGATTCAGGATTGGTAATTATTTTCTAAATTAGTCTTCATAGTAAAACGACCTAGCTACAAATTATGATTATGGTATCATTGATCAATCTTTAACATGAAATGTTCTTTATTGTAATGGTTTGTTCTTTACTAGGTTTCAGCCATCTCTACAGCCATGCTACTGATGGAAATTACATAATCCCAATTTATATTTCAGTTAACATGGGCTAGGTGTCGTTCTTTATTGTACATTACTGTAAATACAAACAGGAAAAGCCTACGGCTTTTTCTTCGTTTAAATAGTAAGAGACGAAACTCAAACAATCAAGTAGCTAACTAAGTCCAATGTATGGAATGGTTTGTTAAGTCAGTGATCGTCTTTTAATGTAACTGTGGGCTGAAATTCGTTCTTTACTGTAATTCAAACATTTGAACCTTTTATTATAATATGGAATGGTTTGTTATCAGTGATCGTCTTTTAATGTACTTACTGTAACGTCAATATAATGAATAGTAAATTGTTCATTTTTGGCTTTGAAGACTCTTTGAGTAATGCGATATAATTCTTCAATCGTGTCGCATTCTATGACACATACTTTTCCATTATCATTTTGCAATGGTGCTCTTCTGGGTCCGCATGAGTGAGAATCTGTAAAATGGTATTTTTCATCATAATGCATAAGACCCAGTGATTTAGAGTATGCAACTATTATTCCAGCATTATGTTCTCTAAATAATTTTCTTAAAGTAGCCAATAATGTAATTCCTAATTCTTCATTATTCATAGAATCCAATAAGCTTCCGCTGCACAACCAAATATCGTCATAATTTAGGGACAATACTGCGTCATACATTAGAAAATAGTCCTTGATGACATCTAAATTTTTCAATACCAGATAGCCACTAGGAGGAATCGGAAAAACTCTTGGAGTTCTATTATTATTATTTTCACGTATGAGAGCATAAATAGTATCCCCTTCAATCATATTTCTGTTCAGAATATTTTTATTCCATTGCCTTGGAGGTATAATAGCGGCTCGGACAATATTTGTGAGTACCATGGCAAAGCATTGGCTGCCTGCGTATCCAGATAGAAATATATTAGCTTCTGCTTGATTCCAGTCAGCATGTATAATTCTTGATACCTTTCTATTACTATCAAGAGTAACATATGCACTTGCTGGTGCATTTGCATTATTATCATTTTTGTGTTGTTCTTGACGATCTTGGGCCGGTGGAATGACACGAAATATATCACTGTGATCAAGCTTCGCATTAATATTTAATTTTTTCTCTTTTATTGACACCACCGGTCCGACACTAGTTTTCCTTTTCCTATTTTTGGGATAAATTTCTATTAATACGGGTTCTTCAACTAAAGGGCTTCTCATTCTTTTTCTGGGACCTCCAACAATGGAAATTTTTTTTCCTTGAGTCTGTTGTCCTTTAGAATTTACTTCATTTGTTATACATACTTCATCTGGTGTACCTCTGAGTTGCCTTTCTGTGAACTCAAACAAAGGAAGATCTGTTCTATAAATCTTCCTCAAACGGTTGTACTCAATTAAAGCATCAACATAGCAATAAATCTTTGTCTTATCAAATTCTACTAGATGTAAACCTGCACTAGTGGTCACACGGGAAAGAGCAACGTACATCTTACCTTTACCAAAGCAACGATTACCTGCGTCAACAATTGCACACTGTAAACTTAGTCCTTGGGACTTGTGTATTGTAATGGCAAAAGCCAGTTGAAGAGGAAACTGTCTTCGCGTGTAAAAGACGGTTCAAAACTTCAAAGCGCACGGTTTCTCTGCCAATTTCAACCGGAAGTTCCAGTCCATCAAAAGTTCCAGTCCATCAAATTTTACAAAAACTCCAATTATTTCTCCGTTTGGTAGCAACTTAAAGCTTGTTACTGTTCCCATTGATCCATTTACTAGCCCCTTAGCAACACAAATATTTCTTTGCAGCATTACACGTGCACCTACTGCAAGTAACAAGCTCATGAAAGAACCGGCTGTTCTTTTTCTGTCGTTGCCAAAGTTTAAAACAGTGTTTGCTGCTTTCTGTTCGATTCGTTTGTCGTCAACAACTGAAGAGAGTCGATCAACTGCAGAAAGTTTAACGTAGTCTGAGCAGCTTTTTGTAAGAATTAACTCGTTAATTACCATACAATTTTCATTGGTGGGCATAAGAATGACAGGTCTATTTCCCTCTTCATACAATTTTGAGTAAAGATCTATTATTTCGTCATTTGAAGCTCTGTAGGAGCTCCCAATTTTTCTCTTGTAAAGACTATTCAAATTTTCACCAGTGCAAAACCCTTGTCTAATTTCAGAAAGTGTATTAGCATAACTCTTATCCATCATTTGTCTCACATTTATGCTTAGTTCCTCATACTCAAATAGATGCCAGATGTTGAAAGTACCAACTGATCCGATCCTGTTTTTTACTTCTAGTCGTGTGAGAGGTATATAAGGAGGATTACCACTTACTGGTCTTAATTGAAGAAAATCTCCCAAAAATACGCAGTTAGTATTACCCATTGGCAAATCAAATGCCATTATTTTTGATAGTCTTAAATGAATGTATGTTAAAAGAAGAGACGAAACCATACAAATTTCATCAATAATAAAAACTCTTGTCTCCTTAAGTGTCTTTCTCAAAGTGAGAAGTTTTTCAGTGGAGAGAGGTGTGTATTTTGTCGTGTTTTCCTGATCAATTGCTAAACTTAAACAACTATGTATTGTTAAACCATTTATGCTATGTGCAGCAATACCAGTAGGTGCCATAACTACAACGGGACAATCTTCATTCTTGAACTTGTTGCAAAGTAGTCTTCTCACGACACTGATAACCCTAGATTTTCCTGTATCCCCACTTCCAGATACAATCAACTTCAAAGATGTTGCACCATTGCACTTGGTAACTGAGTCTAAAATTTTGTCAACAACTCTCTTTTGATCAAAATTTAGCGAATCATAATCATTTTTCAACCTGTCTTCGGTGTCACCATTTAAAATCTGTATGTTTATGTCTAACAAATCCTCCATAGCATCTGCTGCTCTGTCAATGACTCCTCCCTGAATTGCATTTTCTGGGTCATCTTCAATGTTTTCATCAATATTTTCTGCCTTCAGGATTTCTTTTGCACGTTCTCGGACCCTTTCTTCAAATTCTATATCGCTTTTCCTCTTAACAACAAATTTTTCGTGGTAAGCTACCATGTCGGAATAGTTTACACTTTCAACACAGTAGGTTTCGTAGTTGCTATTTCCACTGACTACTAGTTCATTTTCATTTCGCCAAGGTTTAAACAATTTTAAAAGATCTCCATAGTAAGCATTTTTCTTCTCGTCAGTTTCAAATGGGTTTACCTTTCTGTTCTGTATGATATATGGTTTAAAAAGCCATTTTCTGTGGTAGAAGGACCCGTCAATTAACATAATATTATCATCAGTACCATTAAGCTCCCGTTCATACCAAGACAATAACTGAAAAAGACTGATATTTTCCATATGTTTCGGTCTTTTAGGGTAGATATCAATAACCCAGTGGGCAATGTACAAATCACTACTCTGTGGATCGTTTTTAGTAAGCTTTTCAAGCTCCTCATACATTCTTAGTGTCCTCTTCACCTCGCTCTTTTTCGCTAGGTCAATATATCTAAATTGCCTAGAAATACTATACAATTTAGTACCAAGAAGCCTATCAGCAGCTTCAACTGCTCCAACTTGACGGGTTTTTATGGGCTTCAACAAGTAGGACATAGTTCGTTGACCAAGACTTTTGCATGCATTATTTACTTCCTCCCACATTGCTTCTATTTTGACACTCTCTGCTTTAGTCATGTAATTGGTAATGTAAAAAGGTAATTTAGAGCCCAAAGGGCCAATATATTGAACATCAATGTTTGCTTGATTAGCAATAAGTAACGGAGGAGAATAGTCATTTATATAACGCTCGTCATCTCTTCAAAGCAGATGATATATTCTTTTTCTTGGCTTTTTACGGTTTGTGCCATGAGCCAAGCAGTCAAGGATGTCATATAATTCTGTTCGTTCCTTTGTAGGACGAGGAAAGCCAAAGTTACAATACGTAACCAATCTTTCTATTTTTCTTTTATATTTTCTTTGACAGTATTTATTACAGTGGTGCACTTGATGGTCTTTGACCAGTTTGTGAAGAGTTCGACTAGTCAATCTATTTGGTATTTCACAAGTTATAATACTATTGATATACTGAATCACTTAAGACGCTGTTGATTTCCCAATAATAGGAGCAACTTCAATCCACAATACACAATGTACATGAGGCGCACATCGTTTCTGATACTCGATACGCCAGAAATGATCCTTAATTTTACCAAACAAAGGATTTGTCTTTGAACAAATTAGCTCATTAAATATAGGTGTCCATTTTTTGTCAAAGTGCATGGAAACTGCAACTGGATCTAGACACGTCAACTCTGCTGGCGTCATTTTTGCTACACCAGGTAAGTTCTTATGGACAGTCCGTAAATAGTCAATAAATTCAGGAGAGTACCACTCAGCACATGAAACTGTCAGAAACAAAGTCGGTGGACCCAATTGCTCAATCATTGACTTTATTTTATAGGAAAGAGATTGAAAATACTGCTGAGATCCTCTGATTTTTGACTGAACAGAAAACAAAGGCGCTTCCATCTCTCCATCACGGGAATGAAGCCTGTCTATAAATTGACGAGCATTTTGGTTTGGTTTCACAGTCCGCAACATATGACCGACGCTATTACACATGTAAGAGAATTCTTGCAATTGGAAGCTGTGAAAAAGAAACTCTTTGTCAAGACGAAACGTAGGATGTCTGCTAAGAAGCCTTGATTTAAAATATTCTGCATTCCTAATCCGAAAAGGTCTTGCGTTGTCACGCAAGCCATATTTGCCTTTCAGGAAAAGATTTGGAAACACTTTTAGATCAAGTTCTTCCTGAAATAAGTCTTCGCTCTCACCTTTAACGTCATAGATCTAATTTATCTAGTAGGGTTTCAGACAAGGTAGTTCTAATGATGTACTTTTGTTTTGATCTGACTGCATTTTTAGGAGTTTTGGGTTTTTATATTTCTTAGCATTGGACTGATCGTCTCTTGCTAGGTTTCTAGCTACTGCTGCAACCCAAATTATGAGAGGCAGCCTGGCCGAGTGTTCTAAGGCACTGGTGTTAGCCACCAGTCTCTTCGGAGGCGTGGGTTCAAATCTTACCGCTGGTATACGATTATGTTTGAAAGACTGCAGTGTGAAAAGACATCAAAAATGCAGTTTTTGGTGGAAAAATTTATTCTACTTTATAAATAATTTATTTTAGTTACTATATATTTTTAACCCAATTAATTTAATTTAAAATGAGCAATTGAACAACTCTATACGATGTTCCAGTGCAAAGCTATCTCTGGATACAAAAGAAAAAAAAAAGAAAAAAATATCCCGTTTAGGCAGAATGTTGTAGTAACTGCGACTTTTCTTGATTTTCAAGCCAATATATTTCCCTTGCTGTTCAAGCCAAGGGACATAAAGTTTCCTATACAGGGGTTTCGGACAAGGCGGTTCTAATGGTGTTCTTTTTGTTTTGATCTGACTCCTCTGTTAGAAACTATGGGTTTTTATATTTCTTAACATTGGACGTGATCGTCTCTTACTAGGTTGCTAGCTACCGCTGCAACCCGGATGTTTGTTATTCTAATGATCATCTTTTAATTTGGCGTTTCTTACTAGGTTACTAGCTACCACTGCAACCCGGATTATGTAATTAATAGGTTGCTAGCTACCGCTGCAACCTAGATATTCTTATTTCTGCTACTATGGGCTAAGGTTCGTTCTTTACTGTAAATTATATCATATTGTTAATTTTACAACTTTATTTAATGACGCCATAGTGCAAGTGGCTAATACGATCGGCCGATAACCGAAATGTTGGTGGTTCAAAGCCACCCTGGGCTGATTCCTTTAGTTTGTAATTCAACTATAAATAAAACCATGATACCGACGATACTTACAAAATTTCAATTTACAGTATCGATCTCTTATGCATGATCTCCTAATGAACATCTTTTATATAACTTCAGTTACTAATGACTAAAGTTCATTCTTTAATGTAAATTAATGTAATTACCGTAATGGTTTGTTCTTTATTAGGTTTCAGCCATCTCTAAAGCCATGATACTGATAGAAATTACATAATCCCTATTTATGATTCAGTTAACATGGGCCAGGTTTCGTCCTTTATTGTAGTTGCTAGCTACCGCTGCAACCCAGATAATCGTCTTTTAATGTAACTCTTACTAGGTTGGTACCTACCGCTGCAACCCAGATTCCAGTTACTATAGACTATAGTTCGCTCTTTAATGTATGAACAACTCTCTGTGATGTTCCAGTGCCAAGCTATCTGTGGAAACGAAGAAGAAGAAGGAAAAAAATATCCCGTTTGTGGAGAATAACGTGGTTAAAGTCAATTTTCTTGCTTTTCAAGCCATTATATTTTCTTTGTTATTCAAGCCAAAGGGCGGTAAGTTTCCTTTATAGGGGTTCCGGACAAGACGGTTCTAATGGTGTACTTTTTGTTTTGATCTGGCTCTTTTTTTAGGAGTTAGGGGTTTTTATATTTCTTAACATTGGAAAAGATCGTCTCTTACTGGGTTGCTAGCTACCGCTGAAACCCGGATACCGGGATTACGAAAAATATTCAAAATTAAATATTAAAATTATCTCTGAAAGAATGGGTTTTGTTGAAAAGTCAGCTAGAGATGCTTGCACAAAACTTCATAGTAGTATCCAAAAGAAATGTTGCATGTTTAGTGAAAAGCTTCTAAAGTATGGACCGGCAACTGTGGAACAGTTTACAGATGTAATGGGAAATCTTATACATCACTCTGAATATATGGAGGCATAATTGTCCATTACTTAGTTTCAGCTTAAATTCGATGATCGAGCCTTTATGTACTAACTACATCCAACGACTATGACGTCATTGATCAACATTGTATATAAAAAATTAAGTTTTTTGTAAAAAATAATGAAACAAAATCAAGTACAAATAGCACTAGATCTAGAGATTTATTGCTTCAAAATTCAAATATCTTTGAAAAGACTGCAATATGAAAATACATCAAAAATGCAATTTTTTTGACAAAATTGATTCTACTTTAAAAAGTATTTTATTTTTAAATACAAAAGTGACTAGATGTTGCAATTTCCTTTAAAATGAGCTATTATACAGCTCTCTATGATTTTCCAGTGCCCAGCTAGCTGAGGAGAAAAATCAAGCGGAAAGAAAAAAATATCCCGTTTCTGGAGAATAACGTGGTAAAAGTCTATTTTCTTGATTTTCAAGCCAATATATTTTCTTTGTTATTCAAGCCAAAGGGCGGTAAGTTTCCTTTATAGAGGATTCGGACAAGGCGGTTCTAATGGTGTACCTTTTGTTTTGATATGACTCTTTTTTTAGGAGTTGGGGGGTTTTATATTTCTTAACATTGGAGGTGATCGTCTCTTACTAGGTTGCTAGCTACCGCTGCAAGCCGGATATCAGTTACTATGGGAGAGAGATCGTTCTGTACTGTAATTATATTTCTTAACATTGGACGTGATCGTCTCTTACTAGGTTGCTAGCTACCGCTTCAACCCGGATGTAACATATCAGTTACTATGGGAGAGAGATCGTTCTTTACTGTAATAGGAGTTATGAGCTTTTATATTTCTTAACATTGGACTTGATCGTCTCTTACAAGGTTGCTAGCTACCGCTGCAACCCGAATTGCTAGCTACAACTGCAACCCAGATTGTTCTTTACTAGGTTTCAGCCATCTCTACAGCCATGCTACTGATGGAAATTACATAATCTCTATTTATGTTACAGTTAACATGGGCTAGGTGTCGTTCTTTATTGTAATGTATGGAATGGTTTGTTATTTCAGTGATCGTCTTTTAATGTAAAAATGTAAATACTGTAATCTTAACTATAGTGAAGTTGCGTATGCAAGTTAGTATAGGGAAGAGTTTGATCTTTATTATATGACGTCTTCAGAAACAACAATATAATTTCGTGTTTTTCTATTCACGTCATAGCTCTAATATAAAGCTATGACGACATTCATTATTTATCTAGTGGGGTTTCAGACAAGGTAGTTCTAATGATGTACTTTTGTTTTGATCATACTCTATTTTTAGGAGTTTTGGGTTTTTATATTTCTTAGCATGGGACTGATCGTCTCTTACTAGGTTGCTAGCTACTGCTGCAACCCAAATTATAAGAGGCAGCCTGGCCGAGTGGTCCAAGGCACTGGTGTTAGCCACCAGTCTCTTCGGAGGCGTGGGTTCAAATCTTACCGCTGGTATACGATTATGTTTGAAAGAGTGCTGTGTGAAAAGACATCAAAAATGCAGTTTTTGGTAGAAAAATTTATTCTCTTTTAGAAATAATTTATTTTAGTTACTATAGATTTTTAACCCAAATAATTTCCTTTAAAATGAGCTATTGAACAACCCTCTACGATGTTCCAGTGCCAAGCTATCTCTGGATACAAAAAAAGAAAAAAAAAAGAAAAAAATATCCCATTTAGGCCTAATGTTGTAGTAGCAGCCACTTTTCTCGATTTTCAAGCCAATATATTTCCCTTGCTGTTCAAGCCAAGGAACAGAAAGTTTCTTATACAGGGGTTTCGGACAAGGCGGTTCTAATGGTGTACTTTTTGTTTTGATCTGACTCTTTTTTTTAGGAACTATGGGTTTTTATATTTCTTAACATTTGACGTGATCGTCTCTTACTAGGTTGCTAGCTACCGCTGCAACCCGGATTTGATTGCTTAAAAATTCAAATATCTTTGAAAAGACTGCAGTATTAAAATACATCAAAAATGCAATTTTTTTGACAAAATTGATTCTACTTTAAAAAGTATTTTATTTTTAATTACAAAAGTGACTAGATGTTGCAATTTCCTTTAAAATGAGCTATTATACAGCTCTCTATGATTTTCCAGTGCCCAGCTAGTTGAGGAGAAAAATCAAGCGGAAAGATTAAAATATCCCGTTTGTGGAGAATAACGTGGTTAAAGTCAATTTTCTTGATTTTCAAGCCAATATATTTTCTTTGTTATTCAAGCCAAAGAGTGATAAGTTTCCTTAATAGGGGTTTTATACAAGGTGGTTCTAATGGTGTAATTTTTGTTTTGATCTGACTCTTTTCTCAGGAGTTAGGGGTTCTTATATTTCTTAACATTGGACGTGATCGTCTCTTACTAGGTTGCTAGCTAACGCTGCAACCCGGATACCTCGTTCTTTAAGCCAAAGATTTTTTTAGTACTTTCATAAGAGCTATTTGTTCTAATTAACGGCCTTTGGGATTAAGGGTCATTTTTATGGAATTGGAACAAAATTCGAACTTTCCGGGTTGCAGCGGTAGCTAACAACCTAGTAAGAGACGATCAAGCCCCGTAGTAAAACCTAAAGTAACATATAACTCCTGAAAAAAGATTCAGATCAAAACAAGAAGTACACTGTTAGAACTGCCTTGTCCAAAACCTCTATATAGCAAACTTACCGTCCCTTGGCTTGAATACCAAGGAAAATATATTGGCTAGAAATTCAAGAAAATTGACTTTAACCACAATATTCTCCACAAACGGTATCTTTTATTCTTTCCGCTTTTTTTGACTCCTCAGCTTGCTGGGCACTGGAAAGTCATAGAGAGCTGTATAATGGCTCATTTTAAAGAAAATTGCTAAATCTAGTGTATTTTTTAATTAAAAATTAAATATTTTTAGAAGTAGAATCAATTTTGTCAATAAAACTGCATTTTTGATGTCTTTTCATACTGCAGTCTATTCAAAGATTATTTGGAAAAAAACTACGTTTTCTAAAGAGTTAAAGCGGCTGAGTTACAAGGTCGAACCTTAAAACGTACAGAGATTAGAAGGCACAGTTGGGGGGCCACCGCCCCCCAAACCCCCTGCTTTCGCAGCCTTTAAATAAAAAAAAAGTTCTTTAAACTGAAAGTAAGGAGCGACATTAAATCTTAAAATGAACAGAAATTATTCCGTATATAAAAGGGGCTTTGCCCTCCTCAACGCCTCGCTCTTTACGCTAAAGTTTGACTTTCTCACAACTCTTTTTTTAAACAATAAAAACTTTAGCGCAGCCTTTAAATAAAAAAAAGTTCTTTAAACTGAAAGTAAGGAGCGACATTAAATCTTAAAATGAACAGAAATTATTCCGTATATGAAAGGGGCTGTGCCCTCCTCAACGCCTCGCTCTTTACGCTAAAGTTTGACTTTCTCACAACTCTTTTTTTAAACAATAAAAACTTTAGCGTAAAGAGCGAGGCGTTGAGGAGGGCACAGCCCCTTTCATATACGGAATAATTTCTGTTCGTTTTAAGATTTAATGTCGCTCCTTACTTTCAGTTTAAAGAACTTTTTTTTATTTAAAGGCTGCGAAAGTGGGGGTTCGGGGGTGGCAGCCCCCCAACTGTGCCTCCTAATCCCTGTACGTTTTAAGGTTCGACCTTGTAACTCAGCCTCTTTAACTCTTTAGAAAACGTAGTTTTTTTCAAATAATTTCTGCACGTTTTTGTACAGTTTATTATTTATTATTGCTTGACTAACTGTTAGCTGATCGTGTCAGGAGTTAAAGTTGGGGGGCTGCTGCCCCCAAAACCCCCGCTCTTGAAGATACTTGTGTTAAGGCTTTTAATTCCTGAATACTCAAATCACGTCGTACAGGGTGCCTCCTAATCCCTGTACGTTTTAAGGTTCGAACTTGTGACTCAGCCTCTTTAACAGCCCCCCAACTGTGCCTCCTAATCCCTGTACGTTTTAAGGGTCGACCTTGTAACTCATCCTCTATAACTCTTTAGAAAACGAATTTTTTTTCAAATAATTTAAAAAAGAAACTGAGTTTCTTTTTTAAAGTTTAAATTTAGTATATAAAAAATTTGCTCTGACGGTGAATCGAACCCGGGTTTTTCGCCTGACAGGCTGGAGTATCAGCCGCTGGACTAAAGAGACACAATTGTAATTGTATTTTAGTAAATGGAATCTATTTTTGACGCAAGCAAATTCCCACAAAACTTGATATTTGGTTTTTGGAAAACAGGGAAGGAGTGATCGTATTAAGCTGAAATTTCGAGAATAAGCTTCCAGGCCCCAGGAAAGCTTATCACTTTAAATTTCAGCCCGATCAAACAACGTTAAAGGGGGTTTGTGGTGGGAAAATTAACATGGGCTATTATATGAAAACGAGGTTTTTCGTAAATGTTAATTCGGTGGATAATTTTTTCTGTCTGAAAATATCAAAAGGCACTAACAGGTCAAATTCTGCTTGGAATGAGTCCTCATTTACCTGGATCAGTTGCCAACTGTGGCCTGTAGACGTGGATAACAAAAAAAAATGAACTTTAAGTGGCTATATTTAGTTTTTGGAAATAGGGAGGGAGTGATCGGATTGAGCTAAAATTTCGAGGATAAGCTCCCGGGCTGTAGAAAAGCTTAACCTCTAAATTTCGTTAAAGGGGAGCTGTGGTCGGAGGGTCCAAACTTCCGGCCCAGTTTACCCCATGAAGATAAAGTCGGAGGAGGATTCAATTTTGCAAGTTTCTTAGTTTGAGCTTGGGCTACAAAATGCGATTACCGCCGTCTCTCTGCGACCTCTAGGACCTGAAATCACTTAACATTGTGGTGGGTCGCCTCTTTATAGAGGCACAAGTGTGCCTCCTTGATACTTAATTTTTGTTTACATAAAGGACCGATATAGTTCATCCTAAATGGTATTCGTCAATTTGGTTTTATTTATATAATACGGGTTGCAGCGGTAGCTAGCAACCTAGTAAGAGACGATCACGCCCCATAGTAAAAACTAAAGTAACCCATAACTCCTGAAAAAAGATCAGATCAAAATAAAAAGCATATACTTTTAGAACCGCCTTGTCCAAAACCTCTATATAGCAAACTTAAAGTTCCTTTGCTTGAATAACAAGGAAAATATGGTGGCTTGCAAATCAAGAAAATTGACTTTAACCACGATATTCTCCACAAACTGGCATCTTTTTTTCTTTCCGCTTTTTTTGACTCCTCAGCTAGCTGGGCACTGGAAAATTATAGAGAGCTGTATAATGGCTCATTTTAAAGAAAGTGGCTACATCTAGTGCCTTTTGTAATAAAAAAAAAATACTTTTAAAAGTAGAATCAATTTTGTCAAAAAAACTGCATTTTTGATGTACTTTTATACTGCATTCTTTTCAGATGTTTGATTTTTGTTTACTTAAAGGACCGATATAGTTTGTCATAAATGGTATTTGTCAATTAGGTTTTATTAATATAGTCTGGGTTGCAGCGGTAGCTAGCAACCTAGTAAGAGATGATCACGCCCCATAGTAAAAACTAAAGTAACCCTTAACTCCTGAAAAAAGATTCAAATAAAGAAAAAGTATATACTATTAGAACCACCTTGTCCAAAACCTCTCTATAGCAAACTTACCGTCCCTTGGCTTGAATAACAAGGAAAATATATTCACTTGAAAATCAAGAAAATTGACTTTAACCACGATATTCTCCACAAACGGCATCTATTTTTCTTTCCGCTTGATTTGACTCCTCAGCTACCTGGGAACTGGAAAATCATAGAGAGCTGTATAATGGCTAATTTTAAGGGAAATTTCTACATCTAGTGCCTTTTGTAATTAAAAATAAAATATTTTTACAAGTAGAATCAATTTTGTCAAAAAACTGTATTTTTGAGGTTTTTCCGTACTGCATTTTATAATAAAGAACGATCTCTTGCCTATATTAATTTATATTAAAGTTATTATATTTAGCTAGGAGCTAGCTAAACTGAGTTTATTTTTTAAACTTTAAATTTAAGAGATAATACTTTAAAATCAATATGTTAAAAATTTTCTCCAACGGGGAATCAAACCCGGGTCAAGACAATTATTTTAATAATTTTCTGCAAACCTCAAGAAATTCAAAAACTCTTCTTATATCATCTAAGAGTGACCGTTACCACAGCGTGATTTGAACTCAAATCTTTCTTAGCTGAAAGACAAGTCCATCTTAACGGGACCGTGGTAACTTTTAATATAAATATACCATTCAGTTTATGGTGTCTAAGATGTAATAAAAACGTGTGAAAATTATCCCATACGATTTTGGGATACTCCAGCCAATAGTAACCGATTTCAAAACAAATCTAAAAAGTAACTGCCAACTGAGGAAGAATCATAATTTAAAGCTGATTTATGAATGGTGAATGTTATTCCAACTAATTTTATTAGTAAAAATTTATTGTAAAAATTCTTGATGGAAAAATATTGGAGAATGAATGTTCAACATCATGTTGGCCTTATTAAAACTGCAAAGGTTTGTGGTCATAATTCATGCTAATGATAGGAGTTATCATCGTTTTAAGCAAACTTTTACCCAAGACAAATTTCACTTGAATATGCTCTACTTTGGTATCTCACTTTAGTATTCAAAAGACAGTATGTGCTAAGCTATGCCAAAGTGGAATTTAACACCAACTTCCTTAAGCACAAAGACGTCCCTATAGATATTTTAAAAGTCTATTTTCCTTCAAGTTATAGTAAGGACTGTACTCTTGCCCTTAGTAATACATTTCATATCAAATTAGTTAATCAATTTCTTAAGCTTATGTTTTAAAAATAAGTCCCAAGCCGAGATTCCAACCCGAGCCTGTCGGTTGAAAGCTAATTATTTTTTTCCGCTAGATTAGATAGTATATGTATTAAAAGCTAATTAATTGTTTTATATCCTCTTCTAGTATTACTGATTGTCTAAATAATAACCATATATGACGTAATAAGTGACTTGAAGTAATATCTAACACTGATTGTGAACTAATAACCATATATGACGTAATGAGTGACGTTAAGTAAAAATTGAAAAAATTAATTTTCATTTTATTTTATCCCGGTTGCAGGGGTATCAAGCAACCTATTAAGAGACGATCACTTCCAATGTTAAGAAATATAAAAACCCATAACTCCTAAAAAAAGAGTTAGATCAAAACAAAAAGTACACCATTAGAACCGCCTTGTCCGAAACCCTTGTAGAGGAATCTTTCTGTTCCTTGGTTTGAACAGCAAGGGAAATCTATTGGCTTGAAAATCAAAAAAAGTTTATAGTAAGGAACAAACTCTTGCCCTTAGTGAGTTAGGTCTTGTCAAATTATCCCATTAATTTCTTCATAAATTGCAAGATAACCATATGTGACGTAATAAATGAATGCAATATTCATACACGATCATCTTCCGACAAGATACTGTTATTTTATATTCTTTCATAGGCAGCGCAATAGCACTGCCTAAGTAAAGAACGATGCTGGCACAATGTATTATTTATTTTTGTTGTTGTTTTTTTTCCATACCAGGGCACTTCGTATCAAAGGCGCTGCCGTAAAAATTTCAAAAAGGGCTCATTCGATTTGAAGTTGGAGTGGCTAGTGCCCTTTTTAATAGTCGAAATTGATTGGAGGGCAACTAGCCCCCCTCCCACCCGCATCATTCCCCCAAACACATCCAATCAAAAGTTTGAGATAGCAATTTTGTTCAGCGTGGTTGATTTCCATATAGAAAATATGTTTTTGAGGAGGACACCCCCACACAACCCTCAGGGCAAGGGTTTTAAGTTATGCTTTGAGGGCATATAAGAACAATGTTGGCACAATGTATTATTTTTTTTCTTTAGAGCAGGGTACTTCGTATCGAAGAAGTTGTTGTAGAAACTTCAAAAAGGGCTCATTCAATTGGGAATCGGAGTGACTTGTGCCCTTTTTAACAGTCGAAAGTGACTGGAAGGCAACTAACACCACTTTTGAGCCCACTTTTTCCCGAAACACATCCAATCAAAATTGTAAAATAGCCATTTTGTTCAGCGTAGCTGAATTTCAGATAGAAATTATGTTTTTGAGGAGGACACTCCCCAACAGCCTTCAGGGCAAGGGTTTTAAGCTACGCCCTGGGGGCATATAAGGTTTTTATAGAATGCGTTGTCGTAAAAACTTCAAAAAGGGCTCATTCGATTAAAAATTGAAATGGCTAGTGCCATTTTTAATAGTCGAAAGTAATTGGAAGGCAACTAACATCCCTTCCATGCCCACCATTTCCCCAAACACATCCAATCAAAATTTTGAGATATCCATTTAGTTTCACGCAGTTTAAAGTTCAGGAAATTATAAATTTCAGCAGGACATTCCCCCCACAGTTTGTCAGGGCAAGGGTTATAAATTACGCACTGGGGGCCTATAAGTTTTTATTGAAATATTTGCCGTAGAAATTTCAAAAGGGGCTCATTCGACTGGAAAGTAAAAGGTCTAGTGCCCTTTTTAATAGTCGGAAGTGATTTGATGGCAACTAATCTTTTCTCACGCCCAGCTTTTCCCCAAAAACATCCAATAAAAATTTTTATATGACCATTTTGTTCAGCATAGTTGATTTCCATGTAGAAATTATGTTTTTGAGGAGAAAACTCCCATACAGCCCTCAGGCCAAGGGTTGTAAGTTATGCCCTCGGGGCATATAAGGTTTTTATAGAACGCGTTGTCGTAGAAACTTCAAATTATTATAAAGAATAAACTATTGCCTATACTAACTTTTATAGGCCACTTAACTATAGTGTAGGCAAGTAAAGTTTTATCTAAAGTCAATATATTAAAAATTCCCTCCAACGGGGTATCATAACCCCGTCATCCACTTGACAAGTGGGTTTGATTACCATTGTACTAGGCTTATGAAAAATATGTTACATAAAAGACATGATACTAGATTTGATAATACACTAAAAAAATTATATAAGGACTCGGTCTGGTTAATAACGAACTGTATAGTAAGAGCGACTCGTCTTAATAGTAACCGATAGTCTAAAAACGAAATTTTAGTATCAATAGATGCATCAAAAGAACCAAATTTTTATGCAGATTTTAAATATTTAATTTTCTTCAAAATTAGTTTACTCGTTAAAAGTTACGAGCCTGAGGAAATTTGTAATATTTTCGAAAAAAGGAAAAAATACCCCCTAAAAGTCACAGAATCTTAATGAAAATTGCACCATCAGTTTCAGCGTATCAGAGAACCATACTGTAGAGAATTCCATCTCTTATCTGCAAAAATGTAGAATTTGGTATTTTTTGCCTAAAGAAAGATCACGAATGCGTGTTTATTTGTTTGTATACATAAAAGCTAGATCTAGTTCATTAAAACTGGGGATTATATAAGTTTCATCGGCATCATGGTTGTAGAGGTAGCTGAAACCTAGTAAAGAACAAACCATGGCATAGTAACTAGAAACTTTAGTAATTAGTTTTTAAAAGTTTAATTGAATTTCCTTTATAGGGGTATTGGACAATGCGCTTCTAGTAGTGTACTTCTCTTTTTGATCTGACTCTAGTAAAGACTAAATTCAGGTTGCAGCGGCAGTTATAATAAAGACAATCAATATCTCCTGTTTTTAATACCAATAAGGGTTGCAGTGGTACCTAGCAACCTAGTGAAAGAAAATAACGTCCCTTAGTAAAATCCGAGTTGCAGCAGTAGCTAGAAATCCAGTAAGAGACGATCACGCCCTATAATAAAAGTGAAATAGGTTTTAACTTATAGTAAAGAACGACATCTAGCCCATGTTAACTGAAACATAAATAGGCACTATATAATTTTAATTTGTATCATGGCTGTAGAAATGGGTGAAACCTAATAAAGAGCAAACCATAGAACATATTAACTTATAAGGTGCTTGAACTATAAAAATCTGCATATACGGCATCTTTTTATCCTCCTCAGATAGTTTGGCCCTGGAACTTGGTAGAGAGCTGTTTAATGGCTCATTTTAAAGAAATACTACTAAGAGACTATTTTTTTTTAATAAAACCTTACTTTCCTAGAAACAAGAATCATCCATTTAATATTAATAGAAAAAATTACCTTGTCTGAAGCTCTAACTAGCGATCTTAGCATTATGAGACCTACGTTCTGCCAACTGAGAAACGGAGGGTTGTATATTATGATCGATTATACATTTTGAGACTCTATTGAAAAAAAAGTACGCTAGCATGGGTGAAAGATCCAAGATACAATAGATTAGAACCTTGATGTCAGGATTACAGCGGTAAATAGGAACCTCTGTGTTGCAGCGGTAGCTAGCAACCTAGTAAGAGACGATCACGTCCAATACTAAGAAATATAATAATCTCTGACTCCTCAAAATAGACCAAGATCAAAATAAAAAGTCTACTATTAGAACCGACTTGTCCGAAACCTCTATATCGGAAGATTATCATCCCTTGGCATCTCTTGGCTTCGCTCTGACACTATGGGCAGGTCCTTAATAGGTGTCAAAAGATGTTGGAAGGGGGTAATTTTACTGAGGTTGCCATAAGCCAAGCTTCATCGCTTATATACGTCTATTTTTAGAAGTTATAGGTTATTTTTGTTTTTACTATGGGGTGTGATCGTCTCTTACTAGGTTGCTAGGTACCGCCGACACCCAGCTGTATATCACTTATAAAGAAACATGACTACAAACAGGAAAAAGCCTACGGCTTTTTCTTCTTTGGAATAGTAAGAGACTATCCTCAAAGTATCAGGCAGCTAACTAACTCTGTAATTTGTTCTTTTACATAAACTTTATTAATCAGATATTTTAATATATCCTTAGCGTTCTAGTGGTTGGGATAGGTCGCTGTCACCCTGTTGGCTCGATTTCAATTCCCGTTATGGAAAATTTTTACTGATGATTATTTCTTAAGGAACAGATTGGCCAAGTGGTCAAAGGCGCTGGTGTTAGCCACCAGTCTCTTTGGAGGCGTGGGTTCAAATCTTACCGCTGGTATACGATTATGTTTGAAAGACTGCAGTATGAAAAGACATCAAAAATGGATTTTTTAATTGAAAAATTTATTCTTTCTTAGAAATAATTTATTTTAGTTACAAAATATTTTTAACCCAATTAATTTCCTTTTAAATGAGCCATTGAACAACTTTCTACGATATTCCAGTGCCAAGCTATCTCTGGAAAACAAGAAAAAAGAAACAAAAATATCCCGTTTAGGCAGAATGTTGTAGTAGCTGCCACTTTTCTTGATTTTCAAGCCAATATATTTCCCTTGCTGTTCAAGCCAAGGGACAGAAAGTTTACTATACAGGGGTTTCGGATAAGGCGGTTCTAATGGTGTACTTTTTGTTTTGATCTGACTCCTCTTTTAGGAGCTATAACACAGTTTTAGCAGGCAAATTGATTTTTTTTTAATAATTTGTTTTAATTCCTAAATGTTTTTAACTCCATCAATTTTCTTTAAAATGAGCCATTGAACAACTCTCTATGATATTCCAGTGCCAAGCTATCTGTGGAAAAGAAAAAGGCAAAAGAAAAAAAAAGATGCCGTTTATGCAAAGTATCGTCAAATAAAGATTCCGTATATCAGGTAGCTAACACATTCATTTACTAATGTCCTTTACTATGTCTCAGCTATATCTGATGATCAAATCCTTATGAACTACAAACTACGATTATGAGGCCATTGATCAGTATTATACATAAAAAAAAGTTTTTCGTAAAAAAATTATTCTATTTTATAAAAATTTGTTTAATTACAATTGACACTAGATCTAGCAATTTCCTTTAAAATGAGCCATCAAACAACTCTCTACGATGTTCCAGTGTGAAGCTGTCTGTGGAAAAGAACAAAAGAGAAAATGAAAAATGATGCTGTTTAGGCAGAATGTGGTAGTAGCTGCCTCTTTTCTTGATTTTCAAGCCAATATATTTCCCTCACTGTTCAAGCCAAAGGACAGAAAGTTTCCTATATAAGGGTTTCGGACAAGGTTAGTCTAATGGTGTACATTTTGTGTCGATCTGATTCTGGTCTCAACAGTTGTGGGGTATCATATTTTTAACATTGGACGTGATTGTCTCTTACTAGGTCTTACTAAGCTAGCTACTGCTGCAACCTGGATTCAGTTTATACAACCATCCCTTCAACAACAACTGTATATTACCCTTAGGCAGATGTAATCGAGTGAAGTTTCAGAGTCATCAGAGGCCAATTTTGGAGGCCAATTGTGTGATATTTCTAGAGTGTTATCATTCCGTTTTAGTACTTGCTTGAGAATTTTTCTATATTCTCTTTTAATATCTATAGGTATGTTTGTTAATATGTTAATATCTACATTTTCTAAGAAATGTTTGGCTATGGCAAAATGCTTTTTGATTGAACTGTTTGCAATATATTGGGATTTTTTCAATGCAATCATTAAGGCTGTATCACAATTTGGCCACTCTATCACATATGGATTGGCTCCATAGCTCAGCAGCTATTGACAAATATTCAGCTTTCCTTTTTTAGAAGCATAATGTAAAGCGGTTTCGTTGAACGAGCCACCTTTCATGTTTGGGTCGGCTCCATGGCTCAGCAGCAGTTGACAAATTTGCAGATTGCCTTTTTCAGCAGCATAATGCAAAGCTGTTTTGTTGTATAATTTGTCTTTGACATTTGGGTCGGCTCCATTGATCAGCAGCAGTTGACAAATATCCACATCTCAACCATATTTTATTCAAGCCAAAGAACGGTAAGTTTACTATATAGAAGTTTTGGACAAGGCGGTTCTAATAGTATACTTTTTGTTTTGATCTGAATCTTTTTTCAGGAGTTAAGGGTTACTTTAGTATTTACTATGGGGCGTGATTGTCTCTTACTAGGTTGCTAGCTACCGCTGCAACCCAGATCAAATTCTATTTCAATCATTAACATGGCCAAAATTAGAGGGGTTTTCCCTCAAAAATCCATATGAAATACCCTGGCACCATATGAAACTAGTAGTTTACAAATACCTAGTTCACCTTTTTCAGCATCATGATGTAAAGATGTTAATTCTAGGTCTTGTTTTCCATCTTTCAGATTTGGATTGGCCCCATTGTTAAGCAGTTTTTCGCAAATATAAATATTTGGGTTTGGTTTTTTAATTGCTTTTAGTAAGGACTTGCTTGCTTTTATATTCATTTCTTAATATGCTTCTTTTGTAAGAAATCTATCCGTGAAATGACGTATCGAGTTCATTAAATCTAACAAAAAAAGAAACTAATTCAAAATTTTTAGATACTTTTCAAGTTTGAATTGAAAAATTAAAATTATTGCTCAGACACCATAAATATTTATCCAGTTTACATAATAGCGTTAGCAATTTTTAGCTAAGAACTAAAATATATTAATTTATTTTGAAATTTCTTTTTTGCTATGGAAAAATAGCAGAGCGTTAACGAGATGAGCACTTTAAGAGATAAGCAATAAAATATTTGGTTCCAGTTGATAGTTATTTATAATATAAAGGGAGTTTTAGAATATATATCTATATGGTACTTGAACATCGTGGCACTGGAACATCGTAGAGACTTGTTCGAGGGCTCATTTTAAAGGAAATTACTAGATCTAGTTCCATTTGTATATTTAGGAAGTTTTTTAATTTTAAATTTTCAGTAATGCGCAAATTGTGTTCTAGTCTTCAGAAGGCTTAGGGAATATCAGCCCTACTCATTTAATTTTTGGCTGGTTTTGAGTTTGACTTGGCTATCTATTGTAATTTCTGTTCTTTTTTAGTTTTTAGAAAATTTGCCTTAGTTTCGAAAAAAGGATAGAACTTCCCCTAAAAGTCTTAAAATATTAATGAAAATTGCTCCATCAAATTCAGCGTATTAGAGAACCTTACTATAAAGTTTTAAAATTCATGTGTGCAAAAATGTGGAATTTTGTATTTTTAACGAGTTAAGTGAAAAAAGTTTGGTTCCATGATACAATAATAACTTTGAACTAAGATGATATAAAATTAATTATTTAAAAAAATGTCGTAGCGAGTCAATTGAAGCAAAAGGAGAACCAAACTAATTTTAAAATTTTCAGGTTTTTTTCTGGTTTGAATTCAAAAATGGAAATTAATGATCAGACGCCATGAGTATTTTTGCACTTTGCAGTTAAATAAAATTATTTTACTTAAAATTTTCAGGAATTTTCAGTTGACAAATAAGATTTGTTTTCAAGGAATCAAGCAGCTAAGTCCAATATATGCAATGGTATGTTCTTCGAATGATCGTCTTTTACTTAGGTTTTTAGCTACCGCTGCAACCCGGAAGTATTTTAAAAATATTTTATCTTTAATTATAGAAGGAACTAGATGTAGCAAGTTACTATTGAGACGAGTCGCTGTTACTATACATTTCAGGAATGAATCTAGTTTCAGTTAACAAATCAATTTTTTGTTAAAACTCCCCAGAAATTACTGCATTTTACATACTAATGGATAATTATATATAAAACCTAATTGACAAATACTATTTATGATGAACTATATCGGTCCTTTATGTAAAAAAAAGAATCAAATATCTTTGAAAAGACTGCAGTATGAAAATACATCAAAATGCAGTTTTTTGACAAAATTAATTCTACTTTAAAAAATATTTTATTTATAATTACTAAAGACACTAGATCCTGCAATTTCTTTAAAAAAAGCCATTATACAGATGATTTTCCAGTGCTCAGCTAGCTGAGGAGTCAAATCAAGCGGAAAGAAAAAAGATGTCGTTTGTGGAAAATATCGTGGTTAAAGTCAATTTTCTTAATTTCAAGCCAACATATTTTCCTTGTTATTCAAGGCAAGGGAAGGTAAGTTTGCTATCTAGAGGTTTTGGACAAGGCGGTTGAAATAGCATATATTTTTTGTTTTGATCTGAATCTTTTTTCTGGAGTTATGGGTTACTTTAGTTTTTACTATGGGGCGTGATCGTCTCTTACTAGGTTGCTAGCTACCGCTGCAACCCGGATTGCTAGCTACCGCTGCAACCCGGAGAGTTCAAATTTTGTTCCAATTCTATAAAATGACCCCTTAATCGCAAAGGCCTTAGAACAAATAAATCTTATGAAAGTACTAAAAAATCTTTTGGCTTAAAGAGCGAGGTATTGACTAGGGGGCGAACCAAATCTAATAATATTTTCTGTTCGTTTTAAGTTTTGATTTTGCTCCTTTCTTTCAGTTGAAAACTTGTTTTTTATTTAATGTCTGATCTTTTTTAAATAATGCTGGGAAATCCGGCATCCACTCCAAAGCAATTTCCCTTCCTCCATGAAAGATTCTTCCATTGAAAGATGCTCCCACATAACCCCGACCCATTCCCCCTCCACTACCGGAAAAAATCCCCCCTGAAAACGTTTGTATACTTCCATATAACCAATACTATATGTTAACATTGGGTAAAGTTCATAATTTTAAGCCCTCTCCCGGGATTAAGTCATCCTAAAAGACATAATTATCATATTTTCAATCTGATGAAGAAAATGGTCATCTCAAAATTTTGATCGGGGGACTTTGGGAAAAAAAATGAGCGTCGGAGGGGTCTAGTTGCCCTCCATTATTTTGGTCACTTAAAAAAGGGCACTAAAGCTTTAATTTCTGTTCCAATGAGCCCCCCGCAACAATATTCTAGGACCACTGGGTCGACACAATCACTCTTGGAAAAAAACACAAATAAACACGCATCCGAGATCTTTCTTCTGGCAAAAAATACAAAGTTCTATATTTTTTCAGATAGGAAATATTATTAATAAAATCAGATGTATTTAAAACGTGAATGTTCTTATTTCTGAAAACTAAAACCCAACTTTTTCAAAATCAAATATTATTAATAAAATCAGATGTGTTTTAAAGAGGAATATTCTTTTTTCTGAAAACTAAAACCAAAATTTATTTAAAAAAATCAAATATTATTAATAAAACAATAAAAAATCGTATATCAATAGAATCGGATGTATTTTAAACCTGGATGTTTATATTTCTAAAAACTAAAACCCAACTTTATTAAAAAATCAAAAATTAATAGTAGAATCAGATGTAATTTAAACTTGGATGTTCTTACTTCCGAGAACTAAAGCCTAACTTTATTTGAAAATCAAATATTATTAATAAAATCAAATGTATTTTAAACTTGGACGTTCTTTTTTGAAAACTAAAACCCAACTTTATTAAAAAAATTTCAAATTTTATTTAAAAAAACAGATATGCTTTAAACGTGGATGTTCTTATTTTTGAAAACTAAAACCCAACTTCATTAAAAAATCAAATATCATTAATAAAATCAGATTTATTTTAAACGTGGCTGTTCTTTTTTCCGAAAACTAAAACCCAAATTTATTAAAAATCAAATATTATTAATAAAACTAGAAAAAATTATATATTGTCAATAAAATATGATGTATTTTAAACGTGGATGTTCTTACTTTCGAGAGCTAAGACCTAACTTTATTGAAAAATCAAATGATATTAATAAAATCAAATGTATTTTAAACGTGGATGTTCTTATTTTTGAAAACTAAAACCCAGCTTTATTAAAAAAAATCAAATTTTATAACAAAAAAACATATATGCTTTAAACGTGGATGTTCCTATTTCTGAAAACTAAAACCCAATTTTATAAATTGATATATAAATTGACTTTAGTAAAATGACATATCGAGTTCATTAAATCAAACGAAAAATAAAACTAATTCAAAATTTTTCAGATATTTTTCAAGTTTGAATTGAGGAATTAAAACTATTGCTCAGACGCCATAAATATTTATGCAGTTTACGCAATAGCATTAGCAAATTTGAACTAAGAACTAAAACATAACAAATTTATTTTGGAATTTTCTTTTTTTGCTATGGAAAAATAGCAGAGCGTTATCGAGAGGAGCACTTTAGGAGATAAGCCTAAAATATTGGGTTCTAGTTGACAGTTATCCGGGTTGCAGCGGTAGCTAGCAACCTAGTAAGAGACGATCACGTCCAATGTTAAGAAATATAAAAACCCATAGCTCCTAAAACAGGAGTCAGATCAAAACAAATTTACACCATTAGAACCGCCTTGTCCGAAACCCCTGTATAGTAAAATTTCTGTCCCTTGGCTTGAACAGCAAGAGAAATATATTGGCTTGAAAATCAAGAAAATTGACTTTAACCACGTTAATCTCCACAAACAGCATATTTTTTTCTTTCTCTTTTTTTCTTGTTTTCCAGAGATAGCTTGGCACTGGAACATCGTAGAAAGTTGTTCAATAGCTCATTTAAAATAAAATTAATTGGGTTACAAATCTATAGTAACTAAAATAAATTATTTCTAAGAGAGAATAAATTTTTCCTCCAAAAACTGCATTTTTGATGTCTTTTCATACTGCAGTCTTTCAAACATAATCGTATACCAGTGGTAAGATTTCAACCCACGTCTCCGAAGAGACTGGTGGCTAACACCAGCGCCTTGGACCACTCGGCCAATCTGCCTCTCATAACTATATATATGTGAATTTTGGTTGCAGCAGTAGCTGGCAACCTAGTAAGAGACAATCAGTCAAATGCTAAGAAATATAAAAACCCAAAACTCCTAAAAATAGAGTCAGATCAAAACAAAAGTACATCATTAGAACCACCTTGTCTGAAACCCTACTAGATAAATAATGAATGTCATCATAGTTTTATATTAGAGCTATGACGTGAATAGAAAAACACGAAATTATATTGTTGTTTCTGAAGACGTCATGAAATAATACCACTGCGCCATGTCGTCATGAAATAAAATCATTACGCCGTGACGTCATAATTATTATATAAGAAACGTCAAAACTGTAAATGGTCTCATTCATGAATACATAACGGTCAGATCAAAGCAAGCTACACACAAGTTAAAAAAACAGCACTACAAAAAAAACAGAGATAGTATCTTGAAAATAAAAAAGCAAAGGTATTCAGCTGACCAGGCGTATCGAGAAGTAATAATTGATAGTGAAAAACAGCGTTATTATAATGATGTAGTTTATAGGCATGCGAAAATTGAGACAGCCAAACAAAAGTATGGTAATGATGAAGATTACAGAGAAGCAACAATTGAGCAGGCTATACAAAAATTCAAGGAGCGTTATCACAATGATGAGGATTACCGAATCAAATATAAGAAAAAAAAGCAAAGGTATTCAACCGACCAGGTGTTTCGAGAAGTAAAAATTGAGACAGCCAAAAAAAAGAGCAGGGAACAGTATGATAATGATAAAGATTATCGAAACAAACATAAGAAAAAAATTGCTACTAGAATAAAGGGTAGATACTGGGGTGACAAAAGCTATAATGAAAAAATTAAATCCTCTGCGAGGTTGTTCCGAAGAATGCATAAGGACAAAGGGAAAAATTACATTCAGAAATACAAGAAGATGGCAAAAATGCAGGCTGATGTACATAAATTGAAAAACATTTTACGCATGTTTAACCAGGATCACGAAAAGTATTCAAAATTACAGATTAAAATTTTATAATAAAGAACGACCTCTTGCCTATACTAGATTTTATACGCCACTTACTTCTAGTATAGGTTAGTAATTCCACAGATAGCTTGGCATTGGAACATTGTAGAGAGTTGTTCAATAGCTCATTTTAAAGGAATTACATAAAGGATCGATATTGTAAATTGGAATGTTCTAAGCATCATCGTTATCCGGGTTGCAGCGGTAGCTAGCAACCTGGTAAGAGACGATCACGTCCAATGTTAAGAAATATAAAAACCCATAGCTCCTAAAAAAGGAGTGAGATCAAAACAAAAAGCACACCATTAGAACCGCCTTGTCTGAAACCCCTGTATAGTAAACTTTCTGTTATGTGGCTTGATCAGCAAGGGAAATATATTCGCTTGAAAATCAAGAAAAGTGACAGCTACTACAACATTCTGCCTAAACGGCATATTTTTCCTTTCGTTTTTTTCTTTCTTCTTTTCCACAGATAGCTTGGCATTGGAACATCGTAGAGAATTGTTCAATGGCTCATTTTAAAGGAAATTAATTGGGTCAAAAATCTTTTGTTACTAAAATAAATTATTTCTAAGAGAGAATAAATTTTTTAAATTAAAAACTACATTTTTGATGTTTATAATAATAAAGAACCACCCCTTGCCTATACTAAATTTTATACGCCACCTAATTATAGTATAGGTTAGTAATTCCACAGATAGCTGGGCACTGGATGTATAATAAAGAACTACCTCTTGCCTATACTAAATATTATACGCTACTCAATTATAGTATAGGGTAGTTATTCCACAGATAGCTTGGCACTGCAACATTGTAGAGAGTTGTTTTTACATTAAAAGACCATTATTGGAATAACAAACAATTACATACAAACAATTTGAATTAGTTAGCTATTTGATTGTTTAAGGTTCGTCTCTTACTATTTCAAAGAAGAAAAAGCCGTAGGCTTTTTCCTGTTTGTAATCAGTTCATTATCCGGGTTGCAACGGTATCTGGGTTGCAGCGGTAGCTAGCAACCTAGTAAGAGACGATCACGTCCAATGTTAAGAAATATAAAAACCCATAGTTCCTAAAAAAGGAGTCAGATCAAAACAAAAAGTACACAATTAGAACCGCCTTGTCCAAAACCCCTGTATAGGAAACTTTCTGTCCCTTGGCTTGAACAGCAAGGGAAATTATATTGGCTTGAAAATCAAGGAAAGTGGCAGCTACTACAACATTCTGCCTAAACGGGATATTTTTTTCTTTCTTTCTTGTTATCCAGAGATAGCTTTGCACTGGAACATCGTAGAAAGTTGTTCAATGGCTCATTTTAAGGGAAATTAATTGGGTTAAAAACTTTTTGTAACTAAAACAAATTATTTTAAAACAGGATAAATTTTTCCACTAAAAACTGTATTTTGATGTCTTTCCATACTGCTGTCTTTTCGAAGACATTTAATTTTTGAAGCAATCAAACAGTTCGTGGTAAGGTTGTATTTTAAACTTTATATTCCATAGATAGCTTAGCACTGGAACATCGTAGAGAGTTGTTCAATGGATCATTTTAAAGTAAATTAATAACATTCAAGGACGTATCCAAAGGGTTTAGTGGGTTTGAACCCCGCTCCCCCAAAATGTTTTTCAGATTCATAATAACGAATGTAAAATGAATAAAACAAAATTGAATATAAAAAAGTATACAAAAATTAATATGAACAACTTTTTTATGCGTTTTTGAAGTTTTTATAATAAAGAACGAATATTTTACCGATCACCTACTAATAACCATATATGACGTAATAAGTGACATGACGTAATATCTAAAACCTATTGTGTACTAATAACCATATATGACTTAATGAGCGACGTGACGTAAAAATTGAAAAAATTAATTTTTATTATATTTTCGTTTTTAGTTCAGAATCGCTAAAGTTATAAACTGCAAAAATATTTATGGTGTCTGAACAATAGTTTTAATCTTTTAATTTAGACTAGAAAAATACCTGAAAATTTAAAAATTAGTTTAATTTTTGTTAGGTTCTTGAACTTGATACGTGACTTAAACATTCAACTAATGGTTACATAATGGTTTCAATCAAGCAAGCTACACGCAAGTTAAAAAAACAGTACTACCAAAAAAACAGAGATAGAATCTTGAAAGGAAAAAAGCAAAGGTATTCAACCGACCAGGCGTACCGAGAAGTAATAATTGATAGTGACAAACAGCGTTATTATAATGATGTAGTTAATAGACATGCGAAAATTGAGACAGCCAAACAAAAGAGTAAGGAACGGTATGATAATGATGAAGATTACAAAGAAGCAACAATTGAGACAGCCAAACAAAAGAGCAAGGAACGGTATGATAACGATAAAGATTACCGAAACAAACATAAGAAAACAGTTGCTACCAGAATAATGGATATATACTTGGGTGACAAAAGCTATAATGAAAAAATTAAATTTTCTTCGAGGTTGTACCGAAGAACGCACAAGGACAAAGGGAAAAATTACATTCAGAAATACAAGAAGATGGCAAAAATGCAGGCTGATCTTTGTAAATTGAGAAACATTTTACGCATGTTTTACCAGAATCACGAAAAGTATTCAAAATTACAGATTAAAATTCTTTTTGAAAGAGCGGATTCTGTAGAAAAGTCGGCTAGAAATGCTTTGGCAAAGCTTCATAGTAATATCCAAAAGAAATGTTGTCAATTTAATGAAAAGCTTCCAAGGTATGGACTGGCAACTGCGGAACAGTTTATAGATGCAATGGAAAATGTTCGACAACACAGCGAATATACAGAGGCGTACTTCTTAGAAAATTCGTATATTAATTTTGGAAGGAGTAATTGCAGTTTATGTATCAGCAATAAAAATGTATATACAAGCATACCTATCAGTAGCGAAGGAAAAGCAATGTTTTTCAATTATGGCGAAAACGAGCCTGTTAGGGTTATTACTATATGTGTTTGTAAGACTAATGATTTAGAACAAATTCCTGGAAAACCGACTCAAGAAAAAGTATTTCTTACTGTGTTTTAAACAGTTCTTTTAGTTCTACTGAATATTGGGCAAAAAATTCTCTGTGTTTACATTAAGAAACGAACTGTAGCCCATAGTATATGAAGTAATAAAAGGAATCTTTATATAGATGATTATTTTAATTATATTCCATAAGAAATCATAAGTAAAAATTTCCCATACGGAAATATAACTCAAGCCAACTGGGTGAGAGTTATCCCAACCTCTAGACCATATAGGATGTATTAAAACATCCGATTAATGAAGTTTTTGCTAAAAAACAAATTATAAACCTAATTAGCTGCCTGATTATTTGAGGATCGTCTCTTACTATTCCAAAGAAGAAAAAGCCGTAGACTTTTTCCTGTTTGTAATTTATAATCCGGGTTCAAGCGGTAGTTATAGTAAAGAACGGACTCCAACCCAGAGAAACTGAACTCTGTGGTTCATTCATATTATCTTCCCTATTTTAGCTAGGATGTAAATAAAACGAGTTTCTTTTTTATTATAATAAATAATAGTAAGAGGCGATCACGTCCAATGTTAAGAAATATAAAAACACATAACTCCTAACAAAAAAATCCGATCAAGACAAAAAGTACACATTAGAACCGGAATGTCTGAAACCCCTGTATAGGAAACTTTCTGTCATTTGACTTGAACAGCAAGGAAAATATATTGGCTTGAAAATCAAGAAAAGTGGCAGCTACTACAGCATTCTGCCTAAACGGCATCTTTTTTTTCTTTTTTCTTTCTTTTCCACAGATAGATTGGCACTGGGACATCGTTGAAAGTTGTTCAATGGCTCATTTTAAAGGAAATTAATGGGGTTAAAAACCTTTTGTAACTTAAACAAATTATTTTTAAAACAGAATACATTTTTCCACTAAAAACTGCATTTTTGATGTCGTTTCATACTGCAGTCTTTTCAAAGATATTTGATTTTTGAATCCGGGTTGCAGCGGTAGCTAGCAAACTAGTAAGAGACGATCACCTCCAATGTTAAGAAATATAAAAACCCATAACTCCTAAAAAAAAGAGTCAGATCAAAACAAAAAGTACACCATTAGAACCGCCTTGTCCGAAACCCCTATAAAGGAAACTTACAGCCCTTTGGCTTGAATAACAAAGAAAATATATTGACTTGAAAATCAAGAAAATTGACTTTAACCACGTTATTCTCCACAAACGGGATATTTTTTCTTTCTTCTTCTTCTTTTACACAGATAGCTCGGCACTGGAACATCGTAGAGAATTGTTCAATGGCTCATTTTAAAGGAAATCTCTAGATCTAGTGCTATTTGTACTTCATTTTTTTTAAATTAATAATTTTTTACGAAAAACATAATTTTTTATATAAAATATTGATCAATGACGTCATAGTCGTTTGATGTAGTTAGTACATAAAGGCTCGATCATCGAATTTAAGCTGAAACTAAGTAAAGGACAATTATGCCTCCATATATTCACAGTGATGTATAAGATTTCCCATAACATCTGTAAACTGTTCCACCGTTGCCGGTCCACACCTTGGAAGCTTTTCACTAAACATGCAACATTTCTTTTGGATATTACTATGAAGTTTTGCGAAAGCATCTCTAGCTGACTTTTTAACAAAATCCATTCTTTCAGAGATAATTTTAATCTTTAATTTTGAATATTTTTCGTAATCCCGGCAAAACATTCGTAAAATTTTTCTCAATTTACAAAGATCAGCCTGTGCGTTCTTTGCAGCTTGTGTAAACTGCAAAAATATCCATGGTATCCGAGCAATAGTTTGAATATTTCAATTCAAGCTAGAAAAATACCTTAAAATGTTAAAATTAGTTTTATTTTTGGTTAGGTTCTAACTACCCGATGTGGGATTTACTATGTATTTTCAGACCAAAAAATTCAATTTTTATTATGTTTTATTTTTCAGTTTAGAATCGCTAAAGTTATTATGTAAACTGCGAAAATATTTATGATATCTGAGCAATAATTTTAATCTTTTCATTCAAACTAACAAAATACCTGAAAATTTAAAAATTAGTTTTATTTTTTATTAGGTTACGGGTACTCGATACGAATCTTAAGAAGTGTTAATTAGATAAGAATATTATTTCTTGTTTTGTAATAAGATGCCTTCTAAGCGAGTTATACGTAATTTAAAAAAACAGTACTATACAAAAAACAGAGACAACATCTTGAAAAGAGAAAAGCAAAGGTATTCAACCGACAAGGCGTATCGAGATGCGAAAATTGATAGTGACAAACAGCGTTATTATAATGATGAAGTTTATAGACATGCAAAAATTGCGAAAATTGATAGTGACAAACAGCGTTATTATAATGATGAAGTTTATAGACATACAAAAATTGATAGTGACAAACAGCGTTATTATAATGATGAAGTTTATAGACATGCAAAAATTGAGATCCGGGTTTCAGCGGTAGCTAGCAACCTAGTAAGAGACGATCACGTCCAATGTTAAGAAATATAAAAACCCCTAACTCCTAAAAAAAGAGTCAGATCATAACAAAAAGTACACCATTAGAACCGCCTTGTCCGAAACCCCTATAAAGGAAACTTACCGCCCTTTGGCTTGAATAACAAAGAAAATATATTGGCTTGAAAATCAAGAAAATTGACTTTAACCACGTTATTCTCCACAAACGGGATATTTTTTCTTTCTTCTTCTTCTTTTCCACATTTATCTTGGCACTGGAACACCGTAGAGAGTTGTTCAATGGCTCATTTTAAAGGAAATATCTAGATCTAGTTCTATTTGTACTTATTTTTTTTTTTAATTAATTATTTTTTACGAAAAACTTAATTTTTTATATACAATATTGGTCAATGACGTCATAGTCGTTGGATGTAGTTAGTACATAAAGGCTCGATCATCGAATTTAAGCTGAAACTAAGTAAAGGACAATTATGCCTCCATATATTCACAGTGATGTATAAGATTCCCTATTACATCTGTAAACTCTTCCACAGTTGCCGGTCCATATCTTGGAAGCTTTTCACTAAACATGCAACATTTCTTTTGGATATTACTATGAAGTTTTGCAAAAGCATCTCTAGCTGACTTTTCAACAAAATCCATTCTTTCAGACATAATTTTAATCTTTAATTTTGAATATTTTTCGTAATCCCGGTAAAACATTCGTAAAATTTTTCTCAATTTACAAAGATCCGCCTGTGCGTTCTTTGCAGCTTGTGTAAACTGCAAAAATATCCATGGTATCCGAGCAATAGTTTGAATATTTCAATTTAAGCTAGAAAAATACCTTAAAATGTTAAAATTAGTTTTATTTTTGGCTAGGTTTTAACTACCTGATGTGGGATTTACTATGTATTTTCAGACCAAAAAATTCAATTTTTTAATATATTTTATTTTTCAGTTTAGAATCGCTAAAGTTATTATGTAAACTGCAAAAATATTTATGATATCTGAGCAATAATTTTAATCTTTTCATTCAAACTAACAAAATACCTGAAAATTAAAAAATTAGTTTTACTTTTTTATATTAAAAGACGATCATAATTAAAACAGCTAACCATTGCATATATTGGACTTAGTTAGCAGCCTAATTCTTTGCGGATCGTCTGTTACTATTCCAAAGAAGAAAAAGCTGTAGGCTTTTTCCTGTTTGTAATCATTTAACATCTAGCCTATTTTAACTGAAACATAAATAGGGACTTTGTAATTTTCATCTGTATCATGGCTGTAAAGATGGCTGAAGCCTTGTAAAGAACGAACCATAGCACATATTAGACTAAGTTAGCTGCCTAACTCTGAATTTCGATTCTTCCTACTCCAAATAAGAAAAAGAATAGTGTCCGGATTGCAGTGGTAGCTAGCAACCTAGTAAGAGACGATCATGCCCCCTAGTAAAAACTAAAGTAACACATAACTCCTAAAAATCAACAAGTTCATGGTAACAAACTGTATAGTAAGAGCGACTCGTCTCAATAGTAACTGAAACTCTAAAAGACGGAATTTTAATATCAATAGATACATCAAAAGAATCAAATTTTTATACTGATTTTAAATATATAAGTTTCATCAAGTTTACTCATATCCATCAAAAGTTATCAGCCTGAGAAAATTTGCCTTATTTTCAAAAAAAGGGTAAAACACCTCCTAGAAATCATAGAATCGTAACGAAATCCACAGTATCTGTTTCAGCATATCAGAAAACCTTACTGTAGAGTTTTCAAGCTCCTATCTGCAAAAAAGGAATTTGTGTTTTTTTGCCAGAAGAAAGATCACGGATGCGTGTTTATTGGCCTTTTTTTCCCAGGGGTTATCATATCGACCCAGAGGTCCTAGAATTTTGTGAGAGGGCTTATTTGAACAGAAATTAAAAGTTCTAGTGACTTTTTTAATCAAAAATAAAAAATCAAAAATAGAATCGCTTCAAAATTAAAAATAGAATCGCTACAAAAAAACTTCATTGTTGATGTCTTTTCATATTGCTTGTCTTTTCAAAGATATTAGATTTTTTAAGCAATCAAAACCATATATGAAGCAACGTGACATAATAAAATCTAACACCTATTGTGTACCAATAACCATATATGATGGAATGAGTGACACAACGTAAAAGTTGAAAAAATCAATTTTTATTTTATTTTAGTTTTAGTTCAGAATCGATAGTTATAAGTTGCAGAAACATTTATGGTATCTGAGCAATAATTTTAATCTTATAATTTAAACTGGAAAAATATCTGAAAATTTAAAATTAGGTTTATTTTTTGTTAGGTTTTTGATACTTGATACAAGACTTAAACACGAAATGTTTGATAATAGTTAATTTCATAAGAAAACTATTTATCGTAATGGTTTCACAAGTGAGATCCGGGTTGCAGCGGTAGCTAGCAACCTAGTAAGAGACGATCACCTCCAATGTCAAGAAATATAAAACCCCCCAACTCCTAAAAACAGAGTCAGATCAAAACAAAAAGTACACCATTAGAACCGCCTTGTCCGAATCCTCTATAAAGGAAACTTACCGCCCTTTGGCTTGAATAACAAAGAAAATATATTGGCTTGAAAATCAAGAAAATTGACTTTTACCACGTTATTCTCCACAAACGGGATATTTTTTTCTTTCCGCTTTTTCTTTCTGCTCAGCTAGCTGGGCACTGGAAAATCATAGAGAGCTGTATAATAGCTCATTTTAAAGGAAATTGCAACATCTAGTCACTTTTGTATTTAAAAATAAAATACTTTTTAAAGTAGAATCAATTTTGTCAAAAAAATTGCATTTTTGATGTATTTTCATACTGCAGTCTTTTCAAAGATATTTGAATTTTGAAGCAATAAAACAGTCCATGTAATGAACTCTATAGTAATAATAGCTACTTGTCTCAATAGTAACCGAAACTCCTGGAACCAAAATTTTCTTTTTTGGCTTAATCGCTAAAATTATTATGTAAACTGCAAAAATATTTATGATGCCTAATCAGTAATAGTAATTTTTTAATTTAAACAACAAAAATACATGAAAATTCTAAAATTAGTTTTGCTTTTTGTCTCCTGGAAGAAATTTTTTTTTCATCTCAGTTCAAATTTATTATTGTATCCTGGAACCAAACTTTTTTTGGTTTGTAACTCGTAAAGTACATTCCATATTATTGTCTCATAATTGCAATTATTTTAGTTTTCAGTCCAGAATCACTAAACTTATTATGTAAACTGCAAAAATATTTATGGTGTCTAACCAATAATACTAATTTTGTAATTCAAACAAGATAAATACCTGAAAATTTTAAAATTAGTTTTGTTTTATGCTAGGTTTTAGATACTCGACACGGGATTTTGTGTGCTTAATAATTTTAAACCTTGAAAAAATATGGTCTCACGCGAGTGGAAAAAAAGAAAGAATAACCAAAAACAATATCAAAATAGAACAATCCAAATTTCTACTAATAGAAAACTTTACTACACAAAAAATAAAGCTAACATCCTGAAATATCAGAAAAGTTTATTTAAAAGAGATAAAAATGCCACCGAACGCACTAAAGCTCGAGCACGCGTAAGGATTGCTACTAAGATGTCTTGTGATCCAGGATTTAAGAAAATGATCAGGGTTGCAGCGGTAGCTAGCAACCTAGTAAGAGACGATCACCTCCAATGTCAAGAAATATAAAACCCCCCAACTCCTAAAAAAAGAGTCAGATCAAAACAAAAAGTACACCATTAGAACCGCCTTGTCCGAATCCTCTATAAAGGAAACTTACCGCCCTTTGGCTTGAATAACAAAGAAAATATATTGGCTTGGAAATCAAGAAAATTGACTTTTACCACGTTATTCTCCACAAACGGGATATTTTTTTCTTTCCGCTTTTTTTTTCTGCTCAGTTATAATAAAGTTTACAATAAAGAACGAACTCTTGCCTATACAAACATGTATAGAGGGATATAACGATCGATCATAAATGTTGTTAATATAAATTATAATAAAGAACAACCTCTTGTCTATACTTTATTTTATACGCCATATAGTAAAGAATGAACTTCAGTCCATATCCGGGTTGCAGCGGTAGCTAGCAACCTAGTAAGAGACGATCACCTCCAATGTTAAGAAATATAAAACCCCCCAACTCCTAAAAAAATTACAGTAAAGAACGATCTCTCTCCCATAGTAACTGATATCCGGGTTGCAGCGGTAGCTAGCAACCTAGTAAGAGACGATCACGTCCAATGTTAAGAAATATAAAAACCCATAGTTCTTAAAAAAAGAGTCAGATCAAAACAAAAAGTACACCATTAGAACCGCCTTGTCCGAAACCCCTGTATAGGAAACTTTCTGTCCCTTGGCTTGAACAGCAAGGGAAATATATTGTCTTGAAAATCAAGAAAATTGACTTTAACCACGTTATTCTCCCCAAACGGGATATTTTTTTCTTTTTTTTTCTTTTTCTTTTCCACAGATAGCTTGGCACTGGAACATCGTAGAGGGTTGTTCAATAGCTCATTTTAAAGGAAATTAATTGGGTTAAAAATCTATAGTAACTAAAATAAATTATTTCTAAAAGAGAATAAATTTTTCCACCTACAATAAAGAACGACACCTTGCCCATGTAACTAAAACATAAATAGGGAATATGTAATTTCCAATAGTATCATGGCTGTAGAGATGGCTGAAACCTAGTTACAATAAAAAACGATCATTGGAATAACAAAAATTGAATACCTTTGGAATTAGCTAGCTACTTGATTATTTGAGACTCGTCTCTTACTATTTAAAAGAAGAAAAAGCCGTAGGCTTTTTCCTGTGTGTATTATAATAAAGATCGAACTCTTCCCTATACTAACTTGCATACGCAACTTCACTATAGTTAAGATTACAGTATTTATATTATGCATCATTATAAATTATAAAAGGTTCAAATGTTCGAAGATTATAGAGTTAAAAATTTTCCCACCCCGGGACTCGAACCCGAGCCTGGTAAGTGAAAGTTAACTATCCTAGCCACTAGACCATATTGAACCATAAAGAAGTATGATTTAAGAGCCATATGCGTATTATTATTTCACCATACCAATTATAATAAGGCCAAAACAAAATCGTCAACTTGCAACCTTACTTTTGACACATTAGTTAAATCTTCATCAGGCTTAAAAAATGTTTTGCTAGTTTTACATGAAAGAACGAACCTTAGTCCATATACAATAAAGAACGAAACCTTGCCCATGTTAACAAAAACATAAATAGGGATTATGTAATTTCCTATAGTATCATGGCTGTAGAGATGGCTGAAACCTAGTTACAATAAAAAACGATCATTGGAATAACAAAAATTGCATACCTTTGGAATTAGCTAGCTACTTGATTATTTGAGACTCGTCTCTTACTATTTAAAAGAAGAATTTACAGTAAAGAACGATCTCTCGCCAATAGTAACTGATATACAGTGGCGCCAGGGGTAGCTACAAAAACTAGTAAAGAACGATCTCTCACCAATAGTAAATGATGTATGGTGGTTCCAGGGGTATCTGCAAGTTACGACTACTAAAAATATAAAAACCCATAGTTCCTAAAAAAGGAGTCAGATCAAAGCAAAAAGTACACCATTAGAACCGCCTTGTCCGAAACCCATGTATAGGAAATTTTCTGTCCCTTAGCTTGAACAGCAAGGGAAATATATTGGCTTGAAAATCAAGAAAAGTGGCATCTACTACAACATTCTACCTAAATTATTACTTAAGAACGACAAAGATGTGAATGGTCTCATTCGTGAATTACATAATGGTTAGATCAAAGCAAGCTGCACGCAAGCTAAACCAACAGCACAGGTATTCAACCGTCCAGGTGTATCGAGAAGTAAAAATTGAGACAGCCAAACAAAAGATCAAGGAGCGTTACTGGGGTGACAAAATCTATAATGAAAAAATTAAATTCTCTGCGAGGTTGTACCGAAGAACGCATAAGGACGAAGGGAAAAATTACATTCAGAAATACAAGAAGATGGCAAAAATGCAGGCTGATCTTTGTAAATTGAGAAACATTTTACGCATGTTTTATCGGGATCACGAAAAGTATTCAAAATTACAGATTAAAATTCTCTTTGAAAGAGCGGATGCTGTTGAAAAGTCGGCTAGAAATTCTTTCGCAAAGCTTCATAGTAATATCCAAAAGAAATGTTGTCAGTTTAACGAAAAGCTTCCAAGGTATGGATTGGCAACTGCGGAACAGTTTATATTTATAGTAAGAATTACTAACAAATTTGAAAAAATGACAGAAGATCCGGGTTGCAGCGGTAGCTAGCAACCTAGTAAGAGACGACCACGTCCAATGTTAAGAAATATAAAAACCCATAGTTCCTAACAAAGGAGTCAGATCAAAACAAAAAGTACACCATTAGAACCTCCTTGTCTGAAACCCCTGTATAGGAAACTTTCTGTCCCTTGGCTTGAACAGCAAGGGAAATATATTGGCTTGAAAATCAAGAAAATTGACTTTAACCACGTTATTCTTCCCAAACGGGATATTTTTTCTTTTTTTCTTTTTTTTCTTTTCCACAGATAGCTTGGCACTGGAACATCGTAGAAGGTTGTTCAATAGCTCATTTTAAAGGAAATTAATTGGGTTAAAAATCTATAGTAACTAAAATAAATTATTTCTAAAATAGAATAATTACAATAAAGAACGACACCTACCCCATGTTAACTGAAACATAAATAGGGATTATGTAATTTCCATCAGTATCATGGCTGCAGAGGTGTCTGAAACTATTACAATAGAAGAGAAGAAACGAAGAAAGAAGAAGAAACCATTACAATAAAGAACATTTCATGTTAAAGATTGATCATTGATGCCATAATCATAGTTTGTATCCAGGTCGTCTCTTACTGTTCCAAAGATTATAATAAAGATCGAACTCTTCCCTATACTAACTTGCATACGCAACTTCACTATAGTTAATATAGTTAAGATTACAGTATTTATATTATACATCATTATAAATTATAAAAGGTTCAAATATTCGAAGATTATAGAGTTAAAAATTTTCCCACACCGGGAATCGAACCCGAGCCTGTTTTATAGTAAAGAACGAACTCTTGCCCTTAGTTACCTATGTCTTGTCAAATTAGCTAATTAATTTCACCTGATTTTGTTTTAAAAATAATTCCCACACTGGGATTCGAACCCAAGCCAATTGGTTGAAAGCCAACTATCCTAAACCACTAGACCATATTAGATATGTGTAAAAAGCTAATTAATTGTTTTATGATATTATAATAAAGAACGACCTCTTGCCTATACTAAATTTTATACGCCACTTAATTATAGTATAGGTTAGTACTTCAACAGATAGCATGGCACTGGAACATCGTAGAGAGTTGTTCAATGGCTCATTTTAAAGCAAATTAATGGGGTTAAAAACTTTTGTAATTAAAACAAATTATTTTTATTACATTAAGAAATTTTAATTATGTTCCTTAAGAAATCATCATAAGTAAAAATTTCCCAAACAGAAATTGAACTCAAGCCTACTGGGTGAGAGCTATCCCAACCTCTAGACCATATAGGATATATTAAAATATCCGATTAATGAAGTTTATGTTAAAGAACAAATTATAATCCTAGTTAGCTGCCTGATTATTTGAGGATCGTCTCTTACTATTCCAAAGAAGAAAAAGCCGTAGGCTTTTTCCTGTTTGTAATTTATTTCATAATAAAGTATTACAGTAAAGAACGATCTTTCACCCGTAGTAACTGATATATGGTGGTTCCAGGGGTAGTCCGGGTTGCAGCGGTAGCTAGCAACCCAGTAAGAGACGATCACCTCCAATGTTAAGTAATATAAAATCCCCCAACTCCTAAAAAAAAGTCAGATCAAAACAAAAAGTACACCATTAGAACCGCCTTGTTTACATTAAAAGACGATCATTATAAGAAAAAACTATTGTATATATTGGACTTAAACAGCTGCCTGATTCTCTGAGGTTCGTCTCTTTTCGGCACAGCTGGTGGGGAACTGGGGAATCATAGCGAGCTGTTTAATAACTCATTTGAAAGGAAATTAATGTATTTATTACAGTAAAGAACTAGCTTCAACCCATAGGAACTAATTTTTACATAAGGATCGATGCTGTAAACGGAATTTTGTAAGTATCATCGGTATCACGGTTTTATTCATAGCTTAATTACAAACTAAAACAAATCGACCACGGGTGTCTTTGAACTTCCAACCTTTCGGTTAACGGCCGGATCATGCAAACCACTTGTTACATTAAGGAACGAACTCTAGCGCATAGTTACTGAAGTAATCTTTACATAGATGATTATTTTAATCAAATAGTTCGTGGTAACGAACTGTATAGTAAGAGCGACCCGGCTCAATAGTATCCGGGTTGCAGCGGTAGCTAGCAACCTAGTAAGAGACGATCACGTCCAATGTTAAGAAATATAAAAACCAATAGTTCCTAAAAAAGGAGTCAGATCAAAACAAAAAGTACACCATTAGAACCGCCTTGTCCGAAACCCCTGTATAGGCAACTTTCTGTCCCTTAGCTTGAACAGCAAGGGAAATATATTGGCTTGAAAATCAAGAAAAGTGGCAGCTATTACAACATTCTGCCTAAACGGGATATTTTTTTCTTTTTTCTCTTTTCTTTTGTATCCAGAGATAGCTTGGCACTGGAACATCGTAGAGGGTTGTTCAATAGCTCATTTTAAAGGAAATTAATTGGGTTACAAATCTATAGTAACTAAAATAAATTATTTCTAAAAGAGAATAAATTTTTCCACCAAAAACTCCATTTTCGATGTCTTTTCACACTGCAGTCTTTCAAACATAATCGCATACCAGCGGTAAGATTTGAATTACAGTAAGGACCGAAGTCTATCTCATAGTAACTAATGCAACGGGAAAAAGAAAAGAGGTCTGTGGTATATATTACGTCCTAAAAGGTTTTATAATAAAGAACGACCTCTTGCCTATACTAAATTTTATACGCCACTTAATTATAGTATAGGTTAGTAATTCAACAGATAGTTACAATCATAGTAAAGAGCTGTGTAATGGCTCATTTTAAAGGAAATTGCTGTATATAGAAACCTTTTGTAATTAACAAAATTAATTATTATTATTAAACAAATTATTACGATGTGGTAAAGAACTAACTCTAGGCGATAGTAACTAATTTAATTTTGAAAAGAAAGAATTACAGCAGAAACCTAAATGGTAGTATAAGTAAGCTACATATAATAACAACCGTCCACCAGGATTTGAACTCGGATGACCAGTAAGGAGCAACATCAAAACTTAAAAACGGTCAGAAAATAGAGGCTGTTTCCAAAAGATTTAGGATTCATTAACTTTAGTGATGCCAGTCAAAAGCTATGAGTTTGAGAAAATTGCCTGATTATCGAAAAATTAAGAAACACCATCCAAAAGTCGACAGGAATGGGATTGTCTTGAGGGGGGAATTTTCCATGGAAGAGGTGGAGAGTATTTTTACGTGAAAACAGCTTCAACTGTGCCCAGCCCACCGCGATCAGAAATTAAATTATAAAAAAAGTTTCTTCAACTTAAAGCAAGGAGCAACATCAAAACTTAAAAACGGACAGAAAATAGAGGCTGTTTCCAAAAGATTTAGGATACATTAACTTTAGTGTTGCCAGTCAAAAGCTTTGAGTTTGAGAAAATTGCCTGATTATCGAAAAATGAAGAAACACCCTCCAAAAGTCGACAGGAATGGGATTGTCTTGTGGGGGGAATTTTCCATGGAAGAGGTGGAGAGTATTTTTACGTGAAAACAACGTCAACCGTGCCCAGCCCCCCGCGATCAGAAATTAAATTATAAAAAAGTTTCTTCAACTGAAAGTAAGGAGCAACATCAAAACTTAAAAATGGACAGAAAATAGAGGCTGTTTCCATGAGATTTAGGATTCATTAACTTTAGTGTTGCCAGTCAAAAGCTATGAGTTTGGGAAAATTGCCTGATTATCGAAAAATGAAGAAACTCCTACCAAAAGTCGACAGGAATGGAATTGTCTTTTGGGTGTATTTTTTCATAGACAAAGTGGAGGGTATTTTTATGTGAAAACAACTTCAACCATACCAAGCACCCCCGCGATCAGAAATTAAATTGTAAAAAAGTTTATTAAACTGAAAGTAGGAAGCAACATAAAAAATTAAAAACGGACAGAAAATAGAGGTTGTTTCCAAAAGATTTAGGATTCATTAACATTTTCAACTTAATTTTTTTTCTTTTTGTACTTATGTTAAAATGTCAAAATATGCTTACGGTTCTAAAAATTGTGCTCTATGATTGGTCAGAGACACAATGTGGCTTTCCCACTGGTATTCTATGACCGGTTATCGACACTAGCTAGTCTATTGCATGTATTAAATCAGTATTTTTTACGCAGTGGAACGATAAACACATAAGTCATATCTTTAAAAAAAAGTGAACATGGAACATTTTAATAGAGTGTGTTCACATAACAAGGTTATTGTAGCATTGAATGCCGACAAGGAGAAGTATTTAAACTATGAAACAAGTACAAGTGGTAGCACTATTGGAAATGTATGCATGCATTGTCATGACAGTAAGGAATTAAATTTCTTTGGAATACCGAAAAAATTCAACTGTTATGATGGTGGTTATGCGAGATTGAGATCTCTAGAGATGATTGCACTCAAAGAGAATGCTAACATAAAAATAATTGTTGATGATAGAGGACAATTCCTTGCTACTGCTGCAGGTAACACATTACCTACGGATACACCCAATCATCAACTCTCGTGTATTAGCATTCAACGGAAGGCTAATAAGTGAAAGGCTTACTCTGCTACTAATATCATAAACCATATCTTGTTTACGTGCCGAAACTGTTACCTGTGTAAAAATAATGCGTTAATAGACAGTTAAATCGCCAGAAAAATAAAAATGTCATTGTCAAAAAATATCACTACGGAATATAAAGAAGAAACGATGAAAAACAAAGCACCAGCAAACGTTACTGGCATTGATCAAATAGCCAATGAATCAAATAATACCAAAGACGAAAAGCATATTGAGCCTGTTCATGAGACACCAGTAAAAATTGTGTATGATTCAAAATGGAATAATGATTATTCTACTGATTACGAACTAAGAGAAGACAATAACTACAATATCAAGAGAGAGCATGGTGAACTATTTTATGGAACAGATTCAAAATGTCCAAAGTTAAGCATTGATACTAATTATGTATAATAATATATTTTTGTATTAATATTCTACATATCATTATTTCATTAAAAATATTACATTGTTATGTGTTCATTATTTTCAAGAGTAAGCTAGCATATAAAGAGTTTAAAATGTCCATTTAAATATTGGATGTGAAAGAAAAGGAATTTCATTAAGTATATTGTCAGACACACTTTTCCATTAGAATCCGAGATATTAACGGGTTTTGACCGTAAACTCTAGTTTTTGTAAGAAAATTATGAAAAATACAATTTTGTGGTTCAAATATGGAAGTTAAGTCTATTTTTGGATCGAAAAATAAAACTATTTTCTTAAAATCCGAGCTAATAAGGGTTTTTTGACCGTAAACTGTAGTTTCTTGTAATAAAATTATGGAAAATACAATTTTCTAGTTCAAATGTGAAACTTAAGTCCAGTTTTGGATACTCATAATTATGAGGACTGATAAGTAAGTAACAAACTCTACGCTTTTTCTGCATCAATTGTTAGATCTATTGATTAAAATATGCAAAGTCGACAGACCTTTATTTCATTTTTTAAGATTAATATAGACGAAGTTACGTGCACGCAAGTAACTTCGTCTAAATTAACCTTAAAATTAAATAAAGCTATGTCGACTTTGCATATTTTATTCAACATATCCGACAATAGATGCAGAAAAAGCATAGAGTTTGTTACTTACTTACTTACATTTTTTTTTCATAATTTCTTGAATTAAATTTCTGTATTGTGCATTCAAATGGGGAATTCAAGAAAGAGTTTGTTACTTACTTGCGATTTTTTCATAATTTCTTGAATAAAGTATCTGTATTGTGTATCCAAAGGGTGACTTCAAGAAAGAGTGTGTTACTTACTTACAAATTTTTTCATATTTTCTTGAATGAAATGTCTTCTTTGTGTATCCAAGAGGTGAATTTAAAAAAGAGTTTGTTTCTTACTTACTTACCTACTTACAATTTTTTCATAATGAAATAATGATATATCCAACAACGGATGTTGATAAGGAATTTATTCATTCTGATACCTAGATTTTGTCAATGTTACCTCATGTGTCTGACAATAGATGTATGCAAATTCCTTTTCTCAAATCTCCGATGTTTGAATATAATTCTAAACTGTTGATATGCTAGCTTACTCTAAAAATAATGAAAACATAACAATGTAATGCATAATATATTTTTTATGAAATAATACTATGTAGAATATTAATACAAAATTATATTATGACACATAGTCTTACACACGTTCACTCTTAAACATCCAGAAACGATGGTCCCCTGATATAGAATAGTTTTTACCATGTCTAGTACATTTATTACGATCAGCTATGTCCTTAGGTATCCACTGCGGGAAGAACCAGACCTCGTTTTCAGGACAATGATAAATTTCTTTAAATTTAAGACACTTAAATTCTTCTAGATTTAAAAGTGGAATCCTAGGGTAACACTTTTGAATTAAAATTTTATCTGTAGGTACATTACACTTTACATAGAGTGCTTCAACCCCGAAAAAGCTGCAAATTTCACTGACTTCCGCCTGGACATTTCTAAGTTCCTGACCACTATTATTAAGTGGTGTAATCACTTTATCGTAGAATCCCAGTCTGTTTATACGATGTAATGTAGTACTCCACAAGCTTTTATCATACTCATACATGTTGTAGTTCACTATCTAATGATAACAGTCGATTTCTTCGAGTTCCATTGACAATGATAAAAATGAACATTCAAATATAACACCACAAGATGATTTTTTCAAACCGATAAATTCTGTGTCATAGAGTCCTATCATCTTGGAAGCTATTAATGTAGTTGTTAAGAAGAGAAATACATCATCAAACTTTTATACTTTCGCTCAAGGTCGAATGGAGTTATGGCTAGGGGGATGACTCCTAAAAACATCTGAATTCATTTTGGGGAGGACTCAAAAAACCCTTAGAATTCTTTGCGGGGAGGAGTCATAGAACTCTCGGTATCTCTTGCATGCAAATGAAGTCTGGAAATTACATTTTTTTTATAATTTCTGTATTGTGTATCCAAGATGTGAATTCAAGAAAGATATTTTGTCATTTTAAGATACGTACAAAAGAAATAGATAAAAAATAAATAAAGTTGAATAATTTCGAAGTTAAAAAAAAATAGTTTGTCTTATGAAAAAAATATTGAATTAGAACCATCAGTCCTCATCATTATGAGTATCCAAAACTGGACTTAAGTTTCACATTTGAACTAGAGAATTGTATTTTCTTTAATTTTCTTACAAGAAACTAGAGTTTACGGTCAAAAAACCCTTATTAGCTCAGATTTTAAGGAAATAGTTTTATTTTTCGATCAAAAATAGACTTAAGTTTCACATTTGAACCAGAAAATTGTATTTTCCATAATTTTCTTACAAAAAACTAGAGTTAACGGTCGAAAATCCTTAATAGCTCAGATTTTAGGGAAATAGTGTGTCTGACAATAGATGTACGCAAAGTCCTTTTCTTACATCTCCGATGTTTTAATGGACATTCTAAACGCTTGATATGCTAGCTTACTCTAAAAAATAATGAACACATAACAATGTAATATTTTTAATGAAATAATTCTATGTAGAATATTAATAAAAAAAAATATTATGATACATTATTAATATCAATGATTAACTTTGGACATTTTGAATCTGTTCAATAAAATATTTCAACATGTTCTATCTTGATATTGTAGTTATTGTCTTCTCTTAGTTGGTAATGAGTAGAATAATCATTATTCCATTTTGAATCATACACAATTTTTACTGGTGTCTCATGAACAGGCTTAATATGCTTTTCGTCTTTGGTATTATTTGATTCATTGACTGTTTCATCAATGCCAGTAACGTTTGCTGGTGCTTTGTTTTTCATCGTTTCTTCTTTATATTCCATAGTGATATTTTGTGACAATGCCATTTTTATTTTTCTGGCAATTTTACTGTCTATTAACACATTATTTTTACACAGGTAACAGTTTCGGCACGTAAACAAGATATGGTTTACGATATTATTAGCAGAGTAAGCCTTTCTTTTATTAGCCTTCCGTTGAATGCTAATACCCGAAAGCTGATGATTGGGTGTATCCGTAGGTAATGTGATACCTGCAGCAGTAGCAAGGAGTTGTCATCTATCATCAACAATTATTTTTTTGTTAGTATTCTCTTTGAGTGCAATCATCTCTGGAGATCTCAATCTCGCATAACCACCAACATAAGAGTTGAATTTTTTCGGTATTCCAAAGAAATTTAATTCCTTACTGTCATGACAATGCATGCATACATTTCCAATAGTACTACCACTTGTACTTGTTTCATAGGTTAAATACTTCTTCTTGTCGGCAATCAATGCTACAATAACCTTGTTATGTGAACAAACTCTATTAAAATGTTCCATCTTCACTTTTTTTTAAAGATATGACTTATGTGTTTATCGTTCCACTGCGTAAAAAATACTGATTTAATACATGCAATAGACTAGCTAGTGTCGATAACCGGTCATAGAATACCAGTGGGAAAGCCACATCGTGTCTCTGACCAATCATAAAGCACAATTGTTAGAACCGTAAGCATATTTTGACATTTTAAGATAAGTACAAAAAGAAAAAAAAGTTGAAAATGTTAATTAATCCTAAATCTTTTGGAAACAGCCTCTATTTTCTGTCCGTTTTTAAGTTTTGATGTTGCTCCTTACTTTCAGTTGAAGAAACTTTTTGTTATAATTTAATTTCTGATCGCGGGGGCTTGGCACAGTTGAAGTTGTTTTCACGTAAAAATACCCTCCACCTCTTCCATGAAAAATTCCCCCCTCAAGACAATCCCATTCCTGTCGACTTTTGGTCGGAGTTTCTTCATTTTTCGATAATCAGGCAATTTTCCCAAACTCATAGCTTTTGACTAGCAACACTAAAGTTAATGAATTCTAAATCTTTTGGAAACAGCCTCTATTTTCTGTCCGTTTTTAAGTTTTGATGTTGCCCCTTACTTTCAGTTGAAGAAATTTTTTTTATAATTTAATTTCTGATCGTGGGGGGCTGGGCCCGGTTGAAGTTGTTTTCACGTAAAAATACTCTCCACCTCTTCCCACCTCTCCACCTAAATTCCCCCCTCAAGACAATCCCATTCCTGTCGACTTTTGGAGGGTGTTTTTCTTCATTTTTAAATAATCAGACAATATTCTCAAACTCATAGCTTTTTACTGGCAACAATAAAGTTAATGAATCCTAAATCTTTTGGAAACAGCCTCTATTTTCTGTCTGTTTTTAAGTTTTGATGTTGCTCCTTACTTTCAGTTGAAGAAACTTTTTTTATAATTTAATTTCTGATCGCGGTGGGCTTGGAACGGTTGAAGTTGTTTTCACGTAAAAATACTCTCCACCTCTTCCATAGAAAATTCCCCCCTCAAGAGAATCCCATTCCTGTCGACTTTTGGAAGGTGTTTCTTCATTTTTCGATAATCAGGCAATTTTCTCAAATATAATAAAGAACGACCTTTTGCCTATACTAAATTTTATACGCAACTTAATTATAGTATAGGCTAGTAGTTCCACAGATAGCTTGGCAAGACGATCAAGTCCAATGTTAAGAAATATAAAAACCCATAATTCCTAAAAAAAAGTTAGATCAAAACAAAATTTATATTAAATTTACAGTAGAGAACGATCTCTCGCCAATAGTTTACAATAATTTATAATATAAAAGGAGTTTTAGAATACACAGCTAAACGGCATCTCTTTTACTTTTCCAAAGATAGCTTGGCACTAGAATATCGTAGAGTTGTTCAATGGCTCTTTTTAAAGGAAATTACTAGATATAGTGCCATTCGTATATTTAGAATTTTTCTATTTTAAATTTTCAGCAAAGCGCGAATTGTGTTCTAGTCGTTAGGAGGTTTAGGGAATATCAGCCCTACTCATTTTAATTTTTGGCTGGTTTTGAGTCTGACTTGGCTATCTGTTGTAATTTCTGTTCGTTTTTAGTTTTTAGAAAATTTGCCTTAGTTTCGAAAAAAGTATAGAACACCCACTAAAATTCTTTAAATATTAATGAAAATTGCTCCATCAAATTCAGCGTATCAGAGAACCTTACTAAAGAGCTTTCAAACTCCTATGTGGGAAAATGTAGAATTTTGTGCTTTTGCCAGAAGAAAAATCACGGATGTGCGTTTATTTGTTTGTTTTGTTGTTGTTTTTTTTTCCTCCAGGGTTGATCGTATTGAACCAATGGTCCTAGAATGCCTCGAGAGGGTTTGCTCGAACGAAAATTAAAAATTTTAGTGTCTTTTTTAATTAAAAACCAAATTTCATTAAATTAAATAAAAATTTTTGAAATTCCACTAAAACTGAATTTTTATTGCTAGTCTTGATGAATGCAAGCTATTCTAACCACTAGTAAGCTTACCATTGTACCGTTAGAGACTTATGAAAATAAGTGACATATAAGACATGAGCATAAATTCGTTAATCAAATAGTTCGTGGTAACGAACTGTATAGTAAGAGCGACTCGTATCAATTGTAACCGAAACTCTAAAAAACAGAATTTTAATACTAATAGATACATCAAAAGAATGAATGTTTTATATTGATGATAAGTTTCATCAAGTTTCGTCTTACCCATAAAAAGCTAAGAGCCTGAGTAAAATTTGCCTTATTTTCGAAAAAAGGAAATCATCCCCAAAAAGCATAGAATCTTATTGAAAATAACACCATCAGATTCAGCGTATCAGAGAACCTTCAAAAATATGGAACTTTGTTTTTTGCCAGAAGAAAGATCATGGATGTGTGTTTATTTATTTTTCTTGGGGTGATCGTATCGACTCAGTGGTCCTAGAATGTCACGAGAGCCCTAATTCGAACTGAAATTAGAAGTTCTATTGCCTTTTTTTAATCAAAAACAAAAAATTTTAAAACAGAATCTTGAACAACAAGGGAAACATATTGGCTTGAAAATCAAGAAACAAGGCAGCTACTTCAGCATTCTGCCTAAACGGCATCTTTTTTCTTTATTTTCCAGAGATAGCTTGGCACTGGAACCTAATAGAGAGTTGTTCAATGGCTCATTTTAAAGGAAATTGATAGATCTAGTGCCATCTTTAATTAAAAAATATGTTTTAAAATAGAATCAATTTTTCCACTAAAAATTGCATTTTTCATGTTTATATAAAAAAAAGAGCTTTAGCCTATTCTAACTGAATTTTTTTATTTAAATATTAGAACAATAGCAAGTTTGAAAAGTTGGTTCTCTTGTGTAGTACCATTTCTGACTGATTTTGTTACCTGATTTCCTATGGTTCATTCATACTTTCTTCATTATTTTAGCTTGGAGGAATCTAAATGGAGTTTTTTTTTAACTTGAAATTTAAGAGATAATGCTTTAAATTCCATATTTAAAAATTCTCTCTGACGGGGATTCAAACCCCGGTCACCTGCGTGACAGGCAGGGATACTAACCACTGTACTATCGCAGACCTATAGTATATAAGTTACATATATGTCATGATATTGAATTTGTTAATATCCGGGGTGCAGTGGTAGCTAGCAACCAATTAAGTCGTGATCATGTCCGATTTTCAAACAGATAGTTGTAATCACACAGTTCATTGTAACGAACTGTATAGCAGTACCCATCAAAAGTTACAAGCCTGACAAAATTTGCCTTATTTTCAAAAAAGAAGAAACACTCCCTGAAAGTCATAGAATCCTAATGAAAATCATACCATTCGATTCAGCGTATCAGAGAACCGTACTGTAAGGGTTTCAAGCTCCTATCTGCAAAAATGTGGAATTTTGTTTTTTTTGCCAGAAGAAAGATCACGGATGCAAGTTTATTTGCCTTTTTTTAAAAAGGATGATCGTATCAAACCATAGGTCCTAGAATTTTGTGAGAGGGTTTAATTGAGCGGAAATTAAAAGTTCTAGTGCCTTTATAATCAAAAAGCCAAAAATTTAAAAATAGAATCACTTTTTACAAAACAACTGCATTTTTGATGTCTTTTCATACGGCAGTCCTTTAAAAGATGTTTAATTTTTTAAGCAACCATAACCATATATGAAGTAATAAGTGACGTGACGTAATATATAACACCGATTAAGTACTAATTACCATATATGACGTAATGAGTGACGTTATGTAAAAATTGAAAGAATAATTTTATTTTATTTTAGTTTTCATTTCAGAATCGCTAAAGCTATAAACTGAATTAAATTAAGGAACGAACAGTAGCCTACAGTAACTAAAGTAATAAAAGGGATAATTATATAGATGATCATTTTAAGTATAAAATAAAGAACAAACAGTATAGCCTATAAAAAAACTAAAATTTTGTAATTAAGCCTTAGTTTGCTAGAAACCACCATTTTCCATTTGAAATTAATTCAAAATAAATCTAGTGCCTTTTGTAATTAAAAATTAAATAGTTTTTAAAATTTATTAATTTTGACATAAAAACTACATTTTCGTGTAAAAGCTTGATGAATGACGTTATAATCGTATATAGGTTATAACCAAATATAACGTAATAAGTGAATGCAATATTTATACACGTTCATATTCCGACAATAAAATTTTATTTTATTTTAGTCGTAAGTTCTTGATCGCTAAAGCTATTATGTAAACTGCAAAAATATTTATGGTGTCTGAGCAGTAATTTTAATTTTTTTATTAAAACTAGAAAAATACCTAAAAATTACATTAAAAGACGATCATTGTAATGACAAACCATTGTATACATTGGACTCAGCTTGCTACATGAGTGTTTGAGGTTCGGTTCTTACTATTTCAAAGAAGAAAAAGCCGTAGGCTTTCTTCTGTTTGTAATCATATAGCATCCGGGTTGCAGCGGTAGCTAAATTTCTAGTAAGAGATGATCACGCCCAATGTTAAAAAGCATAACAGCCCATTACTCCTAAAAATATCGATCAGCTCGTGTTAATAGTATTAGAACCACCTTGTCCAAAACCCCTAAATATGTAACTTACTGTTCCTTGGCTTGAACAACAAGGGAAATATATTGGCTTTAAAATGAAGAAGAGTGACTGCAACCACGATATTTTTCATAGGGGGCATCCTTTTGTTCACAGATAGCGTGGCACTGGAACATTGTAGAGAGCTGATTAATAGCTCATATTAAAAGATATTGATGGGGTTGAAAACCTTGCGTAATTAAAATAATTTTATTTAAATATAATAAATTTTTACGGAAAACTGCATTTTTTTATAGCACTGCAGTAGATTTCGTTATTATATAATCAGGAATTTGTCACCTTTATGTGCTTTTGTTTATAACATTTAAACAAAAAAATGTTTTAGAAACATTTAAAACAAAACCAATGTTTCTATAGAGAACTGCATTTTTATATACTTGATAATAAATATCGTCATATATTTATTAGTACTATAACGGGAATAGAAAAACGCTGCGTTATGACGTTACCTCTGATGACGTTACCACTGATGACATTGGATATGACACCATAATCCGGGTTGCATCGGTAGCTTGCAATCTAGTAAGATTACGTCCAATACTAAGAAATAAAGTAGCCCATAACTCCTAAAAATACAGTCAGATCAAAATATAAAGTATACCATTAGAATCACCGTGTCCAAAACATTTATGTAGGAAACTTACAGCTCTTTTGCTGGAACAACGAAGAAAATCCATTGGCTCGAAAAACAAGAAAAGTTGCTTGAACTACGATTTTCTTTATCGAGGATATTTTTTTTAATTTTTCTCCTCAGCTAGCGAGGCACTGGATCATCATAGAGAGCAGTTTAATGGCTCAATTTAAAGGAAAATGATTTATTTAAAAACTTTTTATAATTAAAAAAATTGGTTTTTAAAATAAAATCAATTTTTTACAAGGAAATTGTATATTCATGTACAAGATTAATGAATGACGTCAAAATCTTAGGTTGCAACCATATATGGCGTAAAAGCAAATGTAGCATTAAGATGTGCTATATTTATATAAAAATGATCTGTTTTCTTATATTTTAATTTTAAGTTCAGAATCACTAAAGTAATTATGTAAACTGCAAAATTATTTTTGGTGTCTGAGTAATAATTTTAATTTTTTTATTATAATTAGAAAAATACCTTAAAATGTTCAAATTAGTTTTATTTTATGTTAGGTTTAACTACCCGACGCTTGATTTAATGTGTATTTCCCTAAAAAAAATTATATTAGTTTCCAGTTCAGAATGGCTGAAGTTATTATGTAAACTGCAAAAATATTTATGGTATCTGAGCAATGATTTTAATCCTTCAACTCAAACTAGAAAAACACCAGAAAAATTTTAAAATTAGTTTTTTTTTGTTAGATTCTAGCTACTCGATACGTGTTTATAGTAAAGAAGGATAAAGAAGCTTATGAATAAGTTTATTATTCATGGAAAACTTGATACGGAGTTATCCTGATACTATAGGGGTTTTTGTATGTGAATATAGAAAATTTGAAGAGAACTTGCTTGAAAATTGGCTGAGAAAACAATTTAAGATTAACAATGATGAACCTAATGATAACAGATACAAATTAAAATAATTTTTAACATTACTTTCTATCTGGGGAATGTGTCAGCCTGATTCCACTCTTAGATCGTTAAAAGAAAAAAGTTGTAAGAAAATTAGGGAGGATACTGATTATTCCAGAATATATGCCGATAGGAAGAATTTAGGCCTAATAAGAAATTGTATGGGGGATTTTTTCCGGTAGTGGGGGGGGGCGAGCTGGGTCGGGGTTATGTGGGAGGATATTTCCATGGAAAAAGTTTTCATGGAGGAAGGGACATTGCTATGAAGGTGTTGCCGGATTTCCCAGCATCGTTTAAAAAAAGATCAGAAATTAAATGAAAAAACAAGTTTTCAACTGAAAGTAAGGAGCAAAATCAATACTTAAAACGAGCAGTAAATATTACGTATGTGATTGGGTTTGCCCCCTAGTCAATACATTGTTCATTAAGCCAAAGATTTTTTAAGTACTTTCATAAGAGCTATTTGTTCTAATTAACAGCCTTTGTGATTAAGGTAACCCATAACTCCTGAAAAAAGATTCAGATCAAAACCAAAAGAACACGATTAGAACTGCCTTGTCCAAAACCTCTATATAGCAAACTTACCGACCCTTGGCTTGAATAACAAGGAATATATGTTGGCTTGAAAATCAAGAAAATTGACTTTAACCACAATATGCTCTACAAACGGTATATTTTATTCTTGCCGTTTTTTTTTACTCCTCAGCTTGCTGGGCACTGGAAAATCATAGAGAGCTGTATAATAGCTCATTTTAAAGAAAATGGCTAAATGTAGTGCATTTTGTAATTAAAAATAAAATATTTTTAAAAGTAGAATAAATTTTGTCAATAAAACTGCATTTTTGATGTATTTTCATACTGCAGTCTTTTCAAAGATACTTAATTTTTGTTTACATAAAGGACCGATATAGTTCATCCTAAATGGTATTCTTCAATAAGGTTTTATTTATATAATCCGGGTTGCAGCGGTAGCTAGCAACCTATTAAAAGACGATCACGCCCCCATAGTAAAAACTAAAGTAACCCATAACTCCTGAAAAAAGATTCAGATCAAAATAAAAAGTATATACTATTAGAACCACCTTGTCCAAAACCTCTATATAGCAAACTTACCGTCCCCTTGCTTGAATAACAAGGAAAATATGGTGGCTTGCAAATCAAGAAAATTGACTTTAACCACGATATTCTCCACAAACTGACATCTTTTTTTCTTTCCGCTTTTTTTGACTCCCTGGCTAGCTGGGCACTGGAAAATCATATAGAGCTGTATAATGGCTCATTTTAAAGGAAATTGCTACATCTAGTGCCTTTTGCAATAAAAAATAAAATACTTTTAAAAGTAGAATCAATTTTGTCAAAAAATACATTTTTGATGTATTTCCATATTGCAGTCTTTTCAAAGATATTTGATTTTTGTTTACATTAAGGGGTTTGTTTACATAAAGGGGATTTTGGGATACTCCAGCCAATAGTAACCGATTTCAAAACAAATCTAAAAAGTAACTGCCAACTGAGGAAGAATCATAATTTAAAGTTGATTTATGAATGGTGAGTGTTATTTCAACTAATTTTATTAGTTAAAGTTTATTGTAAAAATTCTTGATGGAAAAATATTGCAGAATGAATGTTCAACATCATGTTGGCCTTATATAAACTGCAAAGGTTTATAGTCATAAATCATGCTAATGATAGGAGTTATCATCGTTCTAAGCCAACTTTTACCCAAGACAAATTTTACTTGAATATGCTCTACTTTGGTATCTCACTTTAGTATTCAAAAGACAGTATGTGCTAAGACAGACAGTAAAACTAGAAAAATACCTAAAAATTACATTAAAAGACGATCATCGTAATGACAAACCATTGTATACATTGGACTCAGCTTGCTACATGAGTGTTTGAGGTTCGGTTCTTACTATTTCAAAGAAGAAAAAGCCGTAGGCTTTTTTCTGTTTGTAATCATATAGCATCCGGGTTGCAGCGGTAGCTAAATTCCTAGTAAGAGATGATCACGCCCAATGTTAAAAAGCATAACAGCCCATAACTCCTAAAAATATCGATCAGCTCGTGTTAATAGTATTAGAACCGCCTTGTCCAAACCCCCTAAATATGTAACTTACTGTTCCTTGGCTTGAACAACAAGGGAAATATATTGGCTTTAAAATGAAGAAGAGTGACTGCAACCACGATATTTTTCATAGGTGGCATCCTTTTGTTCACAGATAGCGTGGCACTGGAACATTGTAGAGAGCTGATTAATAGCTCATATTAAAAGATATTGATGGGGTTGAAAACCTTGCGTAATTAAAATAATTTTATTTAAATATAATAAATTTTTTACGGAAAACTGCATTTTTTTATAGCACTGCAGTAGATTTCGTTTTTATATAATCAGGAATTTGTCACCTTTATGTGCTTTTGTTTATAACATTTAAACAAAAAAATGTTTTAGAAACATTTAAAACAAAACCAATGTTTCTATAGAGAACTGCATTTTTATATACTTGATAATAAATATCGTCATATATTTATTAGTACTATAACGGGAATAGAAAAATGCTGCGTTATGACGTTACCTCTGATGACGTTACCACTGATGACATTGGATATGACACCATAATCCGGGTTGCATCGGTAGCTTGCAATCTAGTAAGATTACGTCCAATACTAAGAAATAAAGTAGCCCATAACTCCTAAAAATACAGTCAGATCAAAATATAAAGTATACCATTAGAATCACCGTGTCCAAAACATTTATGTAGGAAACTTACAGCTCTTTTGCTGGAACAACGAAGAAAATCCATTGGCTCGAAAAACAAGAAAAGTTGCTTGAACTACGATTTTCTTTATCGAGGATATTTTTTTTAATTTTTCTCCTCAGCTAGCGAGGCACTGGATCATCATAGAGAGCAGTTTAATGGCTCAATTTAAAGGAAAATGATTTATTTAAAAACTTTTCATAATTAAAAAAATTGGTTTTTAAAATAAAATCAATTTTTTACAAGGAAACTGTATTTTCATGTACAAGATTAATGAATGACGTCAAAATCTTAGGTTGCAACCATATATGGCGTAAAAGCAAATGTAGCATTAAGATGTGCTATATTTATATAAAAATGATCTGTTTTCTTATATTTTAATTTTAAGTTCAGAATCACTAAAGTAATTATGTAAACTGCAAAATTATTTTTGGTGTCTGAGTAATAATTTTAATTTTTTTATTATAATTAGAAAAATACCTTAAAATGTTCAAATTAGTTTTATTTTATGTTAGGTTTAACTACCCGACGCTTGATTTAATGTGTATTTCCCTAAAAAAAATTATATTAGTTTCCAGTTCAGAATGGCTGAAGTTATTATGTAAAGTGCAAAAATATTTATGGTATCTGAGCAATGATTTTAATCCTTCAACTCAAACTAGAAAAACACCAGAAAACTTTTAAAATTAGTTTTTTTTTGTTAGATTCTAGCTACTCGATACGTGTTTATAGTAAAGAAGGATAAAGAAGCTTATGAATAAGTTTATTATTGATGGAAAACTTGATATGGAGTTATCCTGATACTATAGGGGTTTTTGTATGTGAATATAGAAAATTTGAAGAGAACTTGCTTGAAAATTGGCTGAGAAAACAATTTAAGATTAACAATGATGAACCTAATGATAACAGATACAAATCCAAATAATTTTTAACATTACTTTCTATCTGGGGAATGTGTCAGCCTGATTCCACTCTTAGATCGTTAAAAGAAAAAAGTTGTAAGAAAATCAGGGAGGATACTGATTATTCCAGAATATATGCCGATAGGAAGAATTTAGGCCTAATAAGAAATTGTATGGGGGATTTTTTCCGGTAGTGGGGGGGCGAGCTGGGTCGGGGTTATGTTGGGGGAAATTTCCATGGAAAAAGTTTTCATGGAGGAAGGGACATTGCTATGAAGGTGTTGCCGGATTTCCCAGCATCGTTTAAAAAAAGATCAGAAATTAAATGAAAAAAACAAGTTTTCAACTGAAAGTAAGGAGCAAAATCAATACTTAAAACGAGCAGTAAATATTACGTATGTGATTGGGTTTGCCCCCTAGTCAATACATTGTTCATTAAGCCAAAGATTTTTTAAGTACTTTCATAAGAGCTATTTGTTCTAATTAACAGCCTTTGTGATTAAGGTAACCCATAGCTCCTGAAAAAAGATTCAGATCAAAACCAAAAGAACACGATTAGAACTGCCTTGTCCAAAACCTCTATATAGCAAACTTACCAACCCTTGGCTTGAATAACAAGGAATATATGTTGGCTTGAAAATCAAGAAAATTGACTTTAACCACAATATGCTCTACAAACGGTATATTTTATTCTTGCCGTTTTTTTTACTCCTCAGCTTGCTGGGCACTGGAAAATCATAGAGAGCTGTATAATGGCTCATTTTAAAGAAAATGGCTAAATGTAGTGCATTTTGTAGTTAAAAATAAAATTTTTTTTAAAGTAGAATCAATTTTGTCAATAAAACTGCATTTTTGATGTATTTTCATACTGCGGTCTTTTCAAAGATACTTAATTTTTGTTTACATAAAGGACCGATATAGTTCATCCTAAATGGTATTCTTCAGTAAGGTTTTATTTATATAATCCGGGTTGCAGCGGTAGCTAGCAACCTATTAAAAGACGATCACGCCCCATAGTAAAAACTAAAGTAACCCATAACTCCTGAAAAAAGATTCAGATCAAAATAAAAAGTATATACTATTAGAACCACCTTCTCCAAAACCTCTATATAGCAAACTTACCGTCCCCTTGCTTAAATAACAAGGAAAATATGGTGGCTTGCAAATCAAGAAAATTGACTTTAACCACGATATTCTCCACAAACTGACATCTTTTTTTCTTTCCGCTTTTTTTTACTCCCTGGCTAGCTGGGCACTGGAAAATCATAGAGAGCTGTATAATGGCTCATTTTAAAGGAAATTGCTACATCTAGTGCCTTTTGCAATAAAAAATAAAATACTTTTAAAAGTAGAATCAATTTTGTCAAAAAACTACATTTTTGATGTATTTCCATATTGCAGTCTTTTCAAAGATATTTTTTATTTTTGTTTACATAAAGGGGTTTGTTTACATAAAGGGGATTTTGGGATACTCCAGCCAATAGTAACCGATTTCAAAACAAATCTAAAAAGTAACTGCCAACTGAGGAAGAATCATAATTTAAAGTTGATTTATGAATGGTGAGTGTTATTTCAACTAATTTTATTAGTTAAAATTTATTGTGAAAATTCTTGATGGAAAAATATTGCAGAATGAATGTTCAACATCATGTTGGCCTTATATAAACTGCAAAGGTCTATAGTCATAAATCATGCTAATGATAGGAGTTATCATCGTTCTAAGCCAACTTTTACCCAAGACAAATTTTACTTAAATATGCTCTACTTTGGTATCTCACTTTAGTATTCAAAAGACAGTATGTGCTAAGCTATGTCAAAGTGGAATTTAACGCCAACTTACTTAAGCACAATGACGTCCCTATATATATTTTTAAAATCTATTTTGCTTCAAGTTATAGTAAGGACTGTACTCTTGCCCTTAGTAATACATTTCATATCAAATTAGTTAATGAATTTCTTAAGCTTATGTTTTAAAAATAAGTCCCAAGCCGAGATTCGAACACGAGCCGATCGGTTGAAAGCTAATTATTCTAAACCGCTAGATTAGATAGTATATATATTAAAAGCTAATTAATTGTTTTATGTCCTCTTCTAGTATTACCGACTGTCTAATAATAACCATATATGACGTAATAAGTTGCTTGAAGTAATAATATCTAACACCGATTGTGTACTAATAACCATATATGACGTAATGAGTGACGTTACGTAAAAATTGAAAAAAATAATTTTTATTTTATCCGGGTTGCAGCGGTATCAAGCAATCTATTAAGAGACGATCACTTCCAATGTTAAGAAATATAAAAACCCATAACTCCAAAAAAAAAGAGTCATATCAAAACAAAAAGTACACCATTAGAACCGCCTTGTCCGAAACCCTTGTAGAGGAAACTTTCTGTTCCTTGGCTTGAACAGCAAGAGAATTATATTGGCTTGAAAATCCAGAAAAGTTTATAGTAAGGAACAAACTCTTGCCCTTAGTGAGTTAGGTCTTGTAAAATTATCCCATTAATTTCTTCATAAATTGCAAGATAACCATATGTGACGTAATAAATAAATGCAATATTTATACACGTTCATCTTCCGACAAGATACTGTTATCTTATATTCTTTCATAGGCAGTGCAATAGCGCTGCCTAAGTAAAGAACGATGCTGGCACAATGTATTATTTATTTTTTTTTTGTTTTTTTTTTTCCATAGCAGGGCACTTCGTATCAAAGGCGCTGTCGTAAAAATTTCAAAAAGGGCTCATTCGATTGAAAGTTGGAGTGGCTAGTGCCCTTTTTAATAGTCGAAAGTGATTGGAGGGCATCTAGCCCCCCTCCCCCCCCCCTCATTCCCCCAAACACATCCAATCAAAAGTTTGAGATAGCAATTTTGTTCAGCCTTTTTAAAAGTCGAAAGTGATTGGAAGGCAACTAACACCCCTTCCGAGCCCACCTTTTCCCGAAACACATCCAATCAAAATTGTGAAATAGCCATTTTGTTCAGCGTAGCTGAATTTCAGATAGAAATTATGTTTTTGAGCAGGACACTCCCCAACAGCCTTCAGGGAAAGGGTTGTAAGTTATGCCCTGGAATCATATAAGGTTCTTACAGAAGGTGTTGTCGTAGAAACTTCAAAAAAGGCTCATTCGATTGTAAATTCAGAGGGCTAGTGTCTTTTTTAATAGTCAAAAGTGATTGGAGGCCAACTGGCCCCCCTCCCATCCCCATCATTCCCCCAAACACATCCAATCAAAAGTTTGAGATAGCAATTTTGTTCAGCCTAGTTGATTTCCATATAGAAAATATGTTTTTGAGGAGGATATCCCCACACAACCCTCAGGGCAAGGGTTTTGAGTTATGCCTTGAGGGCATATAAGAATGATGTTGGCACAATGTATTATTTTTTTTTCTTTAGAGCAGGGTACTTCGTATCGAAGAAGTTGGCGTAGAAACTTCAAAAAAGGCTCATTCAATTGGGAATCGGAGTTACTTGTGCCCTTTTTAACAGTTGAAAGTGATTGGAAGGCAACTAACACCCCTTCCGAGCCCACCTTTTCCCGAAACATATCCTATCAAAATTGTGAAATAGCCATTTTGTTCAGCGTAGCTGAATTTTAGATAGAAATTATGTTTTTGAGGAGGACACTCCCCAACAGCCTTCAGGGCAAGGGTTGTAAGTTATGCCCTGGGGGCATATAAGGCTCTTACAGAAGGTGTTGTCGTAGAAACTTCAAAAAGGCTCATTCGATTGGAAATTCAAAGGGCTAGTGCCTTTTTTAATAGTCAAAAGTAATTGGAGGGCAACTAACCCCCCTCTCACGACCACCTTTTCTCCGTAACTTTAAACGTAGTTTTAAATTTTGGAATTTTGGTGTTTGAGGATGACACCCCCCCCCACAGCCGTCAGGGCAAGGGTTTTAAGTTATGCCCTGGGGGCATATAAGGTTTTTATGGAATGCATTGTCGTAAAAACTTCAAAAAGGGCTCATTCGATTAAATATTGAAATGGCTAGTGCCACTTTTAATAGTCGAAAGTAATTGGAAGGCAATTAACACCCCTTCCATGCCCACCATTTCCCCGAACACATCCAATCAAAATTTTGAGATATCCATTTTGTTTCACGCAGTTTAAAGTTCAGGAAATTATACATTTCAGCAGGACACTCCCCCCACAGTTTTTCAGGGCAAGGGTTATAAGTTATGCCATGGGGGCCTATAAGTTTTTATTGAAATCTTTGCCATAGAAATTTCAAAAGGGGCTCATTCGACTGGAAATTAAAAGGTCTAGTGCCCTTTTTAATAGTCGGAAGTGATTTGATGGCAACTAACCCCCCTCTCACGCCTATCTTTTCCCCAAAAACATCCAATCAAAATTTTTAGATGACCATTTTGTTCAGTATAGTTGATTCCCATGTAGAAATTATGTTCTTGAGGAGGAAACTCCCATACAGCCCTCAGGCCAAGGGTTGTAAGTTATGCCCTCGGGGCATATAAGGTTTTTAGAACGCGTTGTCGTAGAAACTTCAAATTATTATAAAGAACGAACTATTGCCTATAATAACTTTTATAGGCCACTTAACTATAGTATAGGCAAGTAAAGTTTTATCTAAAGTCAATATATTAAAAATTTCCTCCAACGGGGTAACATACCCCCGTCATCCGCTTGACAAGCGGGCTCGATTACCATTGTACTAGGCTTATGAAAAATATGTTACATAAAAGACATGATACTAGATTCGTTAATACACTAAAAAAATTATATAAGGATTAGGTCTGGTTAATAACGAACTGTATAGTAAGAGCGACTCGTCTTAATAGTAACCGATACTCTAAAAACGAAATTTTAGTATCAATAGATGCATCAAAAGAATCAAATTTTTATGCTGATTTTAAATATTTAAGTTTCATCAAGTTTAGTTTACTCGTTAAAAGTTACGAGCCGGAGGAAATTTGTAATATTTTCGAAAAAAGGAGAAAATACTCCCTAAAAGTCACAGAATCTTAATGAAAATCACACCATCAGTTTCAGCGTATCAGACAACCTTACTTTAGAGGTTTCCATCTCTTATCTGCAAAAATGTAGAATTTGGTATTTTTTGCCTAAAGAAAGATCACGGATGCGTGTTTATTTGTTTGTATACATAAAAGCTAGATCTAGTTCATTAAAACTGGGGATTTTATAAGTTTCATTGGTATCATGGTTGTAGAGGTAGCTGAAACCTAGTAAAGAACAAACCATGGCATAGTAACTAGAAACTTTACTAAGGGTTGTGGTTTGTCCTTTACAATTTTGAAGCTACCCCTGCAACCATGATGGTTGCAACATCTGGTTATGACGTCACATATTAGTTTTTAAAAGTTTAATTGAATTTCCTTTATAGGGGTATTGGACAATGCGCTTCTAGTATTGTACTTATCTTTTTGATCTGACTCTAGTAAAGACTAAATTCAGGTTGCAGCGGCAGTTATAATAAAGAAAATCAATTTCTCCTGTTTTTAATACCAATAAGGGTTGCAGTGGTACCTAGCAACCTAGTGAAAGACAATTACGTCATTTAGTAAAATCTGGGTTGCAGCAGTAGCTAGAAATCCAGTAAGAGACGATCACGCCCTATAATAAAAATGAAATAGGTCTTAACTTATAGTAAGGAACGACATCTAGCCCATATTAACTGAAATATAAATAGGGACTTTGTAATTGTCATTTGTATTATGGCTGTAGAGAAGGCTGAAACCTAATAAAGAACAAACCATAAAACATATTAGAATAAGTTAACTGCCTGACTCTCTGTAGTTCGTCTCTTAATATTCCAAATAAAAAAGCCATAGGCTTTTTCCTGTTTTTTTTTTTTACAATAAAGAATGAACAGTAAAGCTCATAATAAATGAATCTGGGCTAACATCCAAATAAGAGATGATCACGTCCAATACTAAGAAATGTAATGGCCAATAACTCCTGGAAATAGTGTCATATCAAAACAGGAATTACACTATTAGAACCGCTTTGATCAAAACAACTGTATAGGAAACCTACCATGCCTTGGCTTTTGAATAATGAGGAAAATTTTACTAGCTTGAAAAGCAAGATAAGGTGCTTGAACTATAATAATCTGCATATATGGCATCTATTTATCCTCCTCAGATAGCTTGGCACTGGAACATGGTAGAGAGCTGTTTAATGGCTCATTTTAAAGACATACTACTAAGAGACTAATTTTTTTAAATAAAACATTACTTTCCTAGAAACAAGCATCATCCATTTAATATTAATAGAAAAAATTACCTTGTCTGAACCTCTAACTCACGATCTTAGCATTATTTTTAAAATAGAATCATTTTTCTCACGAAATTACATTAAAATTACAATAACAAACCATTGCATACATTGGACTTGGTTAACTACTTGATTGTTTGAGGTTCGTCTCTTACTATTTCAAAGAAGAAAAAGCCGTAGGCTTTTTCCTGTTTGTAATTCGGGTTGCATTGGTAGCTAGCAACCTAGTCCGGGTTGCAGTGGTAGCTATCAACCTAGTAAGAGACGGTCACGTCCAATGTTAAGAAATATAAAAACCCATAACTCCTAAAAAAAAGAGTCAGAACAGCAAGGGAAATATATTGCCTTGAAAATCAAGAAAAGTGGCAGCTACTACAGCATTCTGCCTAAACGACATCTTTTTCTTTTTCTTTTTTTTCTTTTCCACAGATAACTTGGCACTGGAACATCGTAGAGAGTTGTTCAATGGCTCATTTTAAAGGAAATTAATGGGGTTAAGAACCTTCTGTTCCTCAAATAAAAATTTTTTAAAACAGAATACATTTTTCCACTAAAAACTGCATTTTTTATGTCTTTTCATACTGCAATCTTTTGAAAGATATTTTTTTTTACATTAAAGAATCCGGGTTGCAGCGGTAGCTAGCAACCTAGTAAGAGACGATCACGTCAAATATTAAGAAATATAAAAACCCATAACTCCTAAAAAAAGGAATCAGATCAAAACAAAATGTATACGATTAGAACCGCCTTTTCCGAAACCCCTGTATAAGAAACTTTCTGTCCCTTGGCTTGAACAGCAAGGGAAATATATTGGCTAGAAAATCAAGAAAGTGGCAGCTACTACAACATTCTGCCTAAACGAGATATTTTATTTTCTTTTTTCTTTTTTTCTTTTCCACAGATAGCTTGGCACTGGAACATCGTAGAGTTGTTCAATAACTCATTTTAAAGGAAATTAATTGGGTTAAAATCTTTTGTAACTAAAATAAATTATTTCTAAGAAGGAATAAATTTTTGAACTAAAAACTGCATTTTTGATGTCTTTTCATACTGCAATCTTTTCAAAGATATTTGATTTTTTTACATGAATCATAATCGTATACCAGCGGTAAGATTTGAACCCATGCCTCCGAAGAGACTGGTGGTCAACACCAGCACCTTGGACCACTCGGCGACGCTGCCTCTCATAACTATATATGTGAATCCGGGTTGCAGCAGTAGCTAGCAACCTAGTAAGAGACGATCAGTCCAATGCTAAGAAATATAAAAACCCAAAACTCCTAAAAATAGAGTCAGATCAAAACAAAAGTACATCTTTAGAACCACCTTGTCTGAAACCCTACTATATAAATAATGAATGTCGTCATATTTTTTTTAGAGCTATGACGTGAATAGAAAAACACTATATTATGTTGTTGTTTCTGAAGACGATAAAAACCCCTAACTCCTAAAAAGAGAGTCAGATCAAAACAAAAAGTACACCATTTGAACCTCCTTGTCCGAAACCCCTAGAAAGGAAACTTACCACCCTTTGGCTTGAATAACAAAGAAAATATATTGGCTTGAAAATCAAGAAAATTGACTTTAACCACATTATTCTCCACAAACGGCATCTTTTTTCTTCCTTCTTTTCCACTTATACCTTGGCACTGGAATATTGTAGGGAGTTGTTCACTGGCTGTTTTTAAAGGAATTTAATTGGGATAAAAACCTTTTTGTAACTAAAATATCTTTAAAATAGGGTAAATTTTCCACTAAAAACTGTATTTTTGATGTCTTTTCATACTGTTTTACATAAAGGATCGATACTGTAAATGGGAATTCTCTAAGTAACATCGATATCATAATTTTATTGATATTTAAAGTAAAGAACGATCTCTCATCCATAGTAACTGATAAATGGTGGTTCCAGGGGTAGCTACTTGAGGTTCATCTCTTACTATTTCAAAGAAATAAAAGCCGTAGGTTTTTTCCTGTTTGTAATGATATAGCATTTACAGTAAAGAACGATCTCTCATCCATAGTAACTGATAAATGGTGGTTCCAGGGCTAGTTACTTGAGGTTCGTCTTTTACTATTTCAAAGAAGAATTACCGTCCTTTGGCGATGAAAAACAAAGAAAATATATTGGTTTGAAAATCAAGAGAATTGACTTTAACCACGATATTCTCCCCAAATGGTATAATTTTTTCTTTCTGCCCTTTCTTCCTCTTAAGCTTGCTGGGCACTGGAAAATCACAGAGAGCTGTATAATAGCTCATTTTAAAGGAAATTGCTACATCTAGTACCTTTTGTAATTAAAAATAAAATGGTTTTTAAAGTAGAATCAATTTTGTCAAAAAACTACATTTTTGATGTATTTTCATACTGCAGTCTTTACAAAGATATTTAAATTGTGAATCAAACAAACAGTTCATGGTATTGAACTCTATAGCAATAATAGCTACTTGTCTCAATAGCAACGCAAACTCTAAAGAACGAAATTTTGATACCAATAGATACATCACAGCAAACAGTTCGTGATAATGAACTGTATGTTGCATAGTAAGAGCGACTTTTCTCAATAGTAAAACTTGCTACTTCTAATTCCTTCTATAATTAAAGATAAAATATTTTTTTTGATAGTTCCGGGTTGCAGCGTTAGTTACAGTAAAGAACGATCTTATGATAAAGAACGACCTCTTTCCTATACTAATATTTATACGCCACTTAATTATTGTATAGGTTAGTAATTCAACAGAAAGCATGGCACTGGAACATCGTAGAGAGTTGTTCAATGGCTCATTTTAAAGAAAATTAATGGGGTTAAAAACATTTTGTAATTAAAACAAATTATTTTTATTACATTAGGAAATTTTATTTATGTTCCTTAAAAAATCATCATAAGTAAAAATTTCCCATACAGAAATTGAACTCAAGCCTACTGGGTGAGAGCTATCCTTACAATAAAGAATGAACTCTTGCCTATACTAGCTTGCACAGGCAACTTAACTATATTAAAGGCTGGTAAAGTTTTATTTAAAGTAAACATGTGGAGTGATTATAGCATCATGGTTGCAGCTTTAGCTGTAATCTAATTTATGAATCTAATCCGGGTTGCAGTTGTAGCTAGCAATCTAGTAAGAGACGATCACGTCCAATGTTAAGAAGTATAAAAACCCATAACTCCTAAAAAAGAGTCAGATCAAAACAAAAAGTACACCATTAGAACCGCCTTGTCCGAAATACCTGTATAGGAAACTTTCTGTCCCTTGGCTTGAACATCAAGGGAAATATGTTGCCTTGAAAATCAGGAATAGTGGCAGCTACTACAGCATTCTGCCTAAACGGCATCTTTTTTTTTTTTTTTTTCTTTCCCACAGATAACTTGGCACTGGAACATATTTGAGAGTTGTTCAATGGCTCATTTTAAAGAAAATTAATGGGGTTAAAATTTTTCTGTAACTTAAACAAATTATTTTTAAAACTTAATAAATTTTCCCACTAAAAACTACATTTTTGATGTCTTTTCATACTGCAGTCTTTTCAAAGATATTTGATTTTTGAAGCAATCAAATAGTTTGTGGTAGAGTTATATTAAAAGACGATCCGGGTCGCAGCGGTAGCTAGCAACCTAGTAAGAGACGATCACGTCCAATGTTAAGAAATATAAAAACCCATAGTTCCTAAAAAAGGAGTCAGATCAAAACAAAAAGTACACCATTAGAACCTCCTTGTCCGAAACCCCTGTATAGTAAACTTTCTGTCCCTTGGCTTGAACAGCAAGGGAAATATATTGGCTTGAAAATCAAGATAAGTGGCAGCTACTACAACATTCTGCCTAAACGGGATATTTTTTTCTTTCTTCTTTTCCACAGATAGCTTCGCACTGGAACATCGTAGAGAGTTGTTCAATGGCTCATTTTAAAGGAAATCTCAAGATCTAGCAACTTTTGCACTTCATTGTTTTTTTCAATTAATTATTTTTTACGAAAAACTTAATTTTTTATATACAATATTGACCAATGACGTCATAGTCGTTGAATGTAGTTAGTATTACATAATCCGGGTTGCAGCGGTAGCTAGCAACCTAGTAAGAGACACCGGTGGATCTAGAGGAAAATCTTGGGGGGGGGGGGGCCACGCCGGACACAGGGCGCCAAAAACTGATTATACAGGACTAATTTGATAGCTCTTTATTTATATGAAAACACTGCCAAATATGCTCATAAAGGTAAAACGTAGCAAAAGAAAATAAAAACAGTACAACACTACACAACTAAACTCAATCGGCGAGCTTTTCTGAGAGCGAACATATCGATATCATCGTCTGTTTTCGGCAGTTCGTCTCTGTAAGTCTGCATGAGTAGTAGAGCCTCCAACCTCTCTTCAGTCATCGTGCTTCGTATTGATGAACATGTCCTGTCAACCTTTGAAAACATTCGTTCTGCTTCACAGGTTGACACAGGAAGCGTCGCGAGAATTGTCAACAATGCAAAGATGTTGGGAAATACATTTTCCTGACAACTGTTCAGCGCTGAAATAGCTGTTTTCGGTTTTTGCATGGTTTCCTTAGACCAATACTTGTTCCAAATCTCGAACTCGGTTTTAACGTCTATCTCCGTACCCACGAGCAGCTCCTTGTACTTTTCGTACCCTGGCTGAACGTCCTCCCAGCGTTTGCCATTAACCACAGCCGGGATCAAAGCTGAAAGTTTTGCAGCATTCGTAAAATGGCAGCTGAACCGCTCCGTAAAATCAAGCAGCATGGCGTCCAGGGCTGGAATAAATGCCGCCATCCTATAATGACTTTCTGGATCCATCTTGGGTACCCCTGCCCGGTATGTAGAACGTGAAGCTATGCGTGGCTGCGTTACCTTGATGGTAGCATCAATCTTTTTGGCCATTTTCAGAAGATCTTCGTAAAGCAGTCTGAATTTGGTTTCGGCATGTGATCGCATATCTTCTGGCATTGCCTTCACGCTGCTAATGAGGGACAAGGCTCTCACAAGGTCACCATCCTTCTGTTGTAGTGACTCGGCCAAAGGTTTCATGATCGACAAAAACGAATTCAGGCAAACCAGTCCTACGAGTGTATCTGATTTTTCAATGCAGGATGGTAATGCATAAGCTCTGCTACTTGCCTCTCGATCGTGCCATCCTTCCATCTCCTGCAGAGCAGAAACGATCGACGGAAGGGAGTCCCAAAACCTGCTGATTGCTTCGTGTCTCTCTACAAATCTCGTAGTACAAAGACTGACGAGTGTCTCTGTTTTAGCTTTGTCCGCGATAAGATGCTTTTTTAGAAGTCTTGTTCTCTTGGCACTTGAGCTGAAGTTAGAAATTGTGTCTCGAACAACGTCTTGGGCATTGCGCAGAATGGGAACTGAAACTATCTTTGAACATGAGAGATTGGTGGCATGGCTCACACAGTGGAAGTAATCTGCCAGTTCACACTGGCGTTTAACTTCAGCAGCAGCACCATTTGTCAAGCTTGCCATGCTAGCAGCTTTGTCGTATCCTTGACCAACGCACTTTGACAAATCCAGATTTGACTTCCTGACCTCACTCAACAGCAGCTTCCCGAGGCTCTTGCCGTCTAGCTTCTCTTCGATGCTTCTACTGTCGTCACTTTCCTCATCTCCAGCGAGTCTTGACAGGGTTTGAAAGGCATCGACAACTGCAAAAGGATCTTCTCGAATCACGTATCCCTGCTCGGTTTTACACACATAACGACAAACAATGACCATCAGCTCCCTGGTCTGCCTGTCTGTTGACTCGTCCGCAAGAAGACACCAAACCGTTGCTTTGTTTGCTTTTCTCACTACTTCGGTTTTTATCATTTCCCCAATTGTTCCAATCAGTTCATTCTGGATCTGTTTACTCGTACATTTGGCGTTGCTCGGTGCATTTTCAAGTAAATTTTTAAGTTGCGAGTCTCCACTCTGAATCCGATACCGAAGTAGGTGGCGGAAATTCCCGTCGTTTACTTCTGTAATGACATCAGAGTCTTGGATATCAAGTTTGCCATCATCACGGTTGCCACGAAGGGGGATATTCTGTGCCCCGCAAAGCTTGACAGTTTCAACAACGCTTCTCAAGAGTGGACGGTTCTGCTGTATTTGCTTGACCCTTTCACAGTCCAGAGCATTCGTGATATCTTGATCTTGACTACCGCGCTGAAACGTTGTTAGCAGCGCGGCAGCTTTTTCCTGGCAGTGTTTGTGAAACTGTGCTTCAGCATGGTTTGTCAGCGCACCATCTTTCCCGGTAAGTTTCGAATAGTCTTTTAGTGCTTTCAAGACCAACTTTCCCATTTTTTGCCTTCCGCCACCTCCAGATAAAGCCATCCTCCTCCGCTTTCGTTGGTCCTCCTCAAAACACAAACACTGCACTAAAGGCCTTCATGGTCTGGATGACGACTCACTGCGAGCCAAGGATACCGGGCAAAATGTTCGGTATTCAAGCGACGCTTGACTTCGCCACCTTTTCTCTTTTGTGTCGAGACTGGAAGATCAGATTGGTTCTTCGGCTTCCACCTTTCGTTCATAAAAAACATAATTTCGCCAGAAGACAACTGATTTCGCTCTTTCGGCGCTACTGCAATACCAAAGTCATTTGACGGCGTGAAGTCAGTTTCAGGCGAAAAAATAGCGCTTTGATTCTGCTGCGGGTGCGGGGACTGTGAAATCAGTGTTGGGCTATGTACCACCAAGGTTTGAGTACTGCTTCTTGATCCTTCAGTCAGCTGATCAGTGTGTGTCGTTTCGCCGAAGTTTGTTATGAAGGCCGTCTGTGAAGTGGACGGAGTTGTTGGTGACAGTTCGTTCTCCTGGCTGAATGCGTTTTTGTGCATTCCGACCGTCGACTCAGAGTGGGCATCAGAAGTTGCCGTCGTCTCAACATCTAACAAAAAAAGTTTTTCTTTTAAAGTTTGCACAAGACATTTATTGTAAACGTATATACGCTTTGTATAATGGCTTGCTTTAGTAGATTTAACTCTCAACATGGTGAAGGCAGAATTGGAACTAAATTTGAAAATAAACTGAATCAGCAACATTAACTTTAAACTCCCCCAGTCACTTTTGTATTTAAAAATAAAATACTTTTTAAAGTAGAATCAATTTTGTCAAAAAAATTGCATTTTTGATGTATTTTCATACTGCAGTCTTTTCAAAGATATTTGAATTTTGAAGCAATAAAACAGTCCATGTAATGAACTCTATAGTAATAATAGCTACTTGTCTCAATAGTAACCGAAACTCCTGGAACCAAAATTTTCTTTTTTGGCTTAATCGCTAAAATTATTATGTAAACTGCAAAAATATTTATGATGCCTAATCAGTAATAGTAATTTTTTAATTTAAACAACAAAAATACATGAAAATTCTAAAATTAGTTTTGCTTTTTGTCTCCTGGAAGAAATTTTTTTTTCATCTCAGTTCAAATTTATTATTGTATCCTGTAACCCGTAAAGTACATATCTCCATATTATTGTCTCATAATTGCAATTATTTTAGTTTTCAGTCCAGAATCACTAAACTTATTATTTAAACTGCAAAAATATTTATGGTGTCTAACCAATAATACTAATTTTGTAATTCAAACAAGATAAATACCTGAAAATTTTAAAATTAGTTTTGTTTTATGCTAGGTTTTAGATACTCGACACGGGATTTTGTGTGCTTAATAATTTTAAATCTTGAAAAAATATGGTCTCACGCGAGTGGAAAAAAAGAAAGAATAACCAAAAACAATATCAAAATAGAACAATCCAAATTTCTACTAATAGAAAACTTTACTACACAAAAAATAAAGCTAACATCCTGAAATATAAGAAAAGTTTATTTAAAAGAGATAAAAATGCCACCAAACGCAATAAAGCTCGAGCACGCGTAAGGATTGCTACTAAGATGTCTTGTGATCCAGGATTTAAGAAAATGAAATATGACAGAGCAAAACAGAGGTATCTTACGGATCAGGGGTATCGAGAAGGGAAAATTGAGACAGCGAAACAAAAGAGCAAGGAACGGTATGATAACGATATAGATTACCGAAACAAACATAAGAAAAAAGTTGCTACCAGAATAATGGGTAGATACTGGGGTGATTATAGTAAAGAACGATCTCTCTCCCATAGTAACTGATATGTTACATTAAAAGACGATCATTGGAATAAAAATTATAATAAAGAACGACCTCTTGCCTATACTAAATTTTATAGGCCACTTAACTATAGTATAGGCTAGTACAGTTATTATATTTAAGGTCAATATATTAAATTATAATAAAGATCGAACTCTTCCCTATACTAACTTGCATACGCAACTTCACTATAGTTAAGATTACAGTATTTATATTATGCATCATTATAAATTATAAAAGGTTCAAATATTTGAAGATTATAGAGTTAAAAATTTTTTACTACTTAAGAACGACAAAGATGTAAATTCTCTCATTCTTGATTAGAATAATGGTTAGATCGAAGCAAGCTATACGCAATTTGAAAAAATAGTACTACACAAACAACAGAGATAGTATCTTGAAAAGAGAAAAGCAAAGGTATTCAACCGACCAGGCGTATCGAGAAGTAAAAATTGAGAGAGCAAAACAAAGGTATTCAACCGACCAGGCGTATCGAGAAGTAATAATTGAGAGAGCAAAACAAAACAGCAAGATGTGTTATCACAATGATGAAGATTATAGACATGCAAAAATTGAGACAGCCAAACAAAAGATCAAGGAGATATAATAAAGGTCGAACTCTTCCCTATACTAACATTCATACGCAACTTCACTATAGTTAAGATTACAGTATTTATATTATACATCATTATAAATTATAAAAGGTTCAAATGTTCGAAGATTATAGAGTTAAAAATTTTCCCACACCGGGAATCGAACCCGAAACTTTTAAGTGAAAGTTAACTATCCTAGCCACTAGACCATATGGAACCATAAAGAAGTATGATTTAAGAGCCATATGCATATTATTATTTCACCATACCAATTATAATAAGGCCATAACAAAATCGTCGACTTGCAACCTTACTTTTGACACATTAGTTAAATCTTCATCAGGCTTAAAAAATTTTTTGCTAGTTTTACATGAAAGAACGAACCTTAGACCATTGTAGCAGAAATAAGAATATCTAGGTTGCAGCGGTAGCTAGCAACATATTACATAATCCGGGTTTAAGTGGTAGCTAGCAACCTAGTAAGAAACGCCAAATTGAAAGATGATCATTAGAAGAACAAACAATTGCTTATATTGGACTTAGTTAGCTGCCTGATTCTTTGAGGTTCATCTCTTACTATTCCAAAGAAGAAAAAGCCGTAGGCTTTTTCCTGTTTGTAATAATACATTAAAAGATAACCATATGTGACGTAATAAGTGAATTCAATATTTATACACGTTCATCTTTCGACAAGTATTTATAACATCATTATAAATTATAAAAGGTTCAAATGTTCGAAGATTATAGAGTTTTCCCACACCGGGAATCGAACCCGAGCCTGTTAAGTGAAAGTTAACTATCCTAGCCACTAGACCATATGGAACCATAAAGAAGTATGATTTAAGAGCCATTTGCATATTATTATTTCACCATACTAATTATAATAAGGCCAAAACAAAATCGTCGACTTGCAACCTTACTTTTGACACATTAGTTAAATCTTCATCAGGCTTAAAAAATGTTTTGCTAGTTTTACATGAAAGAACGAACCTATAGCTCATAGTAGCAGAAATAAGAATATCTAGGTTGCAGTGGTAGCTAGCAACCTATTACATAATCTGGGTTTAAGTGGTAGCTAGCAACCTAGTAAGAAACGCCAAATTAAAAGATGATCATTCGAAGAACAAACAATTTCTTATATTGGACGTAGTTAGCTGCCTGATTCCTTGAGGTTCGTCTCTTACTATTTCAAAGAAGAAAAAGCCGTAGGCTTTTTCCTGTTTGTAATAATACATTATAGGAGGAGCATGGTGGCAAAAAAGATTGTAATTCAAGGAAGTGGTAGTATTTGAGGGATAAGAGACTGCCACTGGCTTCTTAAAGTTTTTACAGTAAAGAACGATCTCTCTCCCATACTAACTGATATATGGTGGTGCCAGGTGTAGTTACATAAAGAATCCTGGTTGTAGCGGTAGCTAGCAACCTAGTAAGAGACGATCACGTCCAATGTTAAGAAATATAAAAACCCATAGTTCTTAAAAAAAGAGTCAGATCAAAACAAAAAGTACACCATTAGAACCGCCTGGTCCGAAACTTCTGCATAGTAAAATTTCTGTCCCTTGGCTTGAACAGCAAGGGAAATATATTGGCTTGAAAATCAAGAAAAGTGGCAGCTACTACAACATTCTGCCTAAACGGGATATTTTTTTCTTTTTTTTTTCTTTTTTTTTCTTTTTTTGTATCCAGAGATAGTTTGGCACTGGAACATCGTAGAGGGTTGTTCAATAGCTCATTTTAAAGGAAATTAATTGGGTTAAAAATCTATAGTAACTAAAATAAATTATTTCTAAAAGAGAATAAATTTTTCCACCAAAAACTGCATTTTGATGTCTTTTCACACTGCAGTCTTTCAAACATAATCGTATACCAGCGGTAAGAATTGAACCCACGCCTCTGAAGAGACTGGTGGCTAACACCAGTGCCTTGGACCACTCGGCCAGGCTGCCTCTCATAAATTTATAATAAAGATCGAACTCTTCCCTATACTAACTTGCATACGCAACTTCACTATAGTTAAGATTACAGTATTTATATTATGCATCATTATAAATTATAAAAGGTTCAAATGTTCGAAGATTATAGAGTTAAAAATTTTCCCACCCCGGGAATCGAACCCGAGCCTGTTAAGTGAAAGTTAACTATCCTAGCCACTAGACTATATTGAACCATAAAGAAGTATGATTTAAGAGCCATATACGTATTATTATTTCACCATACCAATTATAATAAGGCCATTACTATATAAGAAGCGTCAGAACTGTAAATGTTCTCATTCATAATTACATAATGGTTTCAATCAAGCAAGCTGCACGCAAGTTGAAAAAATAGTACTACACAAACAACAGAGATAGTATCTTGAAAAGAAAAAAGCAAAGGTATTCAACCGACCAGGCGTATCGAGAAGTAATAATTGAGAGAGCAAAACAAAGTTATTCAACCAACCAGGCGTATTGAGAAGTAATAATTGAGAGAGCAAAACAAAACAACAAGATGTGTTATCACAATGATGAAGATTATAGACATGCAAAAATTGAGACAGCCAAACAAAAGTTCAAGGAGAGTTATCACAATGATGAAGATTACCGCATCAAATATAAGAAAAACCAAAAGCAAAGGTATTCAACCGTCCAGGTGTATTGAGAAGTAAAAATTGAGACAGCCAAACAAAAGATCAAGGAGGGTTACTGGGGTGACAAAATCTATAATGAAAAAATTAAATTCTCTGCGAGGTTGTACCGAAGAACGCATAAGGACAAAGGGAAAAATTATATTCAGAAATACAAGCAGATGGCAAAAATGCAGGCTGATCTTTGTAAATTGAGAAACATTTTACGCATGTTTTATCGGGATCACGAAAAGTATTCAAAATTACAGATTAAAATTCTCTTTGAAAGAGCGGATGCTGTTGAAAAGTCGGCTAGAAATTCTTTGGCAAAGCTTCATAGTAATATCCAAAAAAAATGTTGTCAGTTTAACGAAAAGCTTCCAAGGTATGGATTGGCAACTGCGGAACAGTTTATAGATGCAATGGAAAATGTTCAACAACACAGTGAATATACGGAGGTGTACTTCTTAGAAAATTCGTATTTTAATTTTGGAAGGAGCAATTGCAGTTTATGTAGTTAAATACAGAGGCAATGAAGAGTATCGTCCAAATTACATCAAATCAGTCTCTTGGAAACAAAGAAACAAATACATGAGTGATGATTTGTATCGCAGAAATCATATTGAAAAGGTTACTGTTTACAATATGTTGAAAAGAAAAACATCAGACAAGAAAAATATCAAACAAAGTCATCAAATTCTACAAGAATTTGTATAGAAGCCACAGGTTGACAAAAAACGCCCAAGCCTGCTTCAAAGCCAGTCCAAGCATAATTCGACTCGGGCTAATAACAGGCAATCCAGTTTATTTGTAAGAATCACTTTAAAGGGTGACTTAATAAAAAGTGATTATTATATGAAGTGCAAAAACATTTATAATGCTTCAGCACTAATTCCACTCTCTTAATCGAAATAGATTTAGTTATAAAAAGGATCTCATTTTAGATGTTTTAGGAGGCACATAAATCAAATAATTTTTTTCATCTTTCAGTTCAAAGTTATTGCATACTTTTTAAATTGGAACTTGCAGCATAAAAACAATTTTTAAATAAAATTTCTTTAATTTTAGTTCTCAGTTCAGAATCTTTAAGTTTGTTATGTAAACTTCAAAAATATTTATGGTGTCTCAGCAACAATTCTAATTTCTTAATTGAAACTAGAGAAATATCTGAAATTTTAAAAGAAGTTTTACTTTCCATTAGCTTTGATCAATTCGTTTAGTCGTTTTGTTTAAATTACAATAAAGAACGACACCTTGCCCATGTTAACTAAAACATAAATAGGGATTATGTAATTTCCAATAGTATCATGGCTGTAGAGATGGCTGAAACCTAGTTACAATAAAAAACGATCATTGTTACAGTAAAGAACAATCTCTCTCCCATACTAATCCGGGTTGCAGCGGTAGCTAGCAACCTAGTAAGAGATTTAAAGTAAAGAACGATCGCTAATGCATAGTAACTGATATATGGTGGTTCCAGGGGTAGTTACTTGTGGTTCGTCTCTTACTATTTCAATCCGGGTTGCAGCGTAGCGAGCAACCTAGTAATTAGATAAGGGATCGATGTGGTTCATTATAAATTATAAAAGGTCTAGAGCTTCTAATGTTCGAAGATTAGAGTTAAGAATTTTCCAATACCGGGAATCGAACCCGGGCCTTCTGGATGAAACCCTGCTATCCTATCCGCTACACCATATGGAACTATAAAACAGCATGATCTAAGAACCATATGAATATTATTATTTCATCATACCATCCGGGTTGCAGCGGTAGCTAGCAACCTAGTAAGAGACGATCAAGTCCAATGTTAAGAAATATAAAAACCCATAGTTCCTAACAAAGGAGTCAGATCAAAACAAAAAGTACACCATTAGAACCGCCTTGTCCGAAACCCCTGTATAGGAAACTTTCTGTCCCTTGGCTTGAACAGCAAGGGAAATATATTGGCTTGAAAATCAAGAGAATTGACTTTAACCACGTTATTCTTCACAAACGGGATATTTTTTTCTTTTTTTCTTTTTTTTTGTATTCAGAGATAGCTTGGCACTGGAACATTGTAGAGGGTTGTTCAATAGCTCATTTTAAAGGAAATTGACTGGGTTAAAAATCTATAGTAACTAAAACATATTATTTCTAAAAGAGAATAAATTTTTCCACCAAAAACTGCATTTTTGATGTCTTTTCACACTGCAGTCTTTCAAATATAATCGTATACCAGCGGTAAGATTTGAACCTACGCCTCCGAAGAGACTGGTGGCTAATACCAGTGCCTTGGACCACTCGGCCAGGCTGCCTCTCATAAATAAATATATATCTGAATTTGGGTTGCAGCGGTAGCTAGCAACCTAGTAAGAGACGATCACGTCCAATGTTAAGAAATATAAAAACCCAAAACTCCTAAAAATAGAGTCAGATCAAAACAAAAGTACATTATTAGAATTACCTTGTCTGAAACCCTACTAGATAAATAATGAATGTCATCATAGTTTTATATTAGAGCTATGACTTGAATAGAAAAACACGAAATTATATTGTTGTTTCTGAAGAGGTCGCGAAATAATACCATTGCGCCATGACATCATGAAATAAAATCATTACGCCGTGACGTCATAATTAGTATATAAGAAAAGTCAAAACTGTAAATTCTCTCATTCTGGATTAGATAATGGTTAGATCAAAGCAAGCTATACGAAAGTTGAAAAAACAGTACTACACAAACAACAGAGATAGTAACTTGAAAAGAAAAAAGCAAAGGTATTCAACCGACCAGGCATATCGAGAAGTAATAATTGAGAGAGCAAAACAAAGGTATTCAACCGACCAGGCGTATCAAGAAGTAATAATTGAGAAAGCAAAATTATAATAAAGAACAACCTCTAGCCCATATTAATTTATATTTTAGCTACTATATTTAGCAAGGAGGTAGCTAAACCGAGTTTCTTTCATAAACTTTAAATTTAAGAGATACTACTTTAAATTCAATTATAATATAAAAGCTACATGTGAGTCTTGATATTAATATTCATTAATACATCTTTGTGCAAGTTAATTTGTGCATGTTAGTAACTGAAACTCTAAAAAATGAAATTTTGATGCCAGTAAATAGTAAATACATCAAAAGAATCGGATTTTTATGTTGATTTTAAATTTATAAGTTTCATGAAGTTTCGTTTTACCCATCAACAGTTATGAGACTTATAAAATTTGCCTTTTTTCGAAAAAATACATCCGAGCAATAATTTGAATCATTTAATTCAAGCTAGAAATATACCTTAAAATTTTAAAATTAGTTTGATTTTTGGTTTTACAGTAAAGACCGATCTGTAGCCCGTAGTAACTGAAGATCCGGGCTGCACCGTATTATAATAGAAAAGACGAACTCTCACTTATATCCGGGTTTCAGCGGTAGCTAGCAACCTAGAAAGAGACGATCACGTCCAAAGTTTAGAAATATAAAAACCCATAGCTCCTAAAAATCAAACAGTTCGTGGTAACAAACTGTAAGTAAGGAGCGACCTGGCTCAATGGTAACCGAAATTATAATATCCGGGTTGCAGCGGTAGCTAGCAACCTAGTAAGAGACGATCACGTCCAATGTTAAGAAATATAAAAACCCATAGCACCTAAAAAAGGAGTTAGATCAAAACAAAAAGTACACCATTAGAACCGCCTTGTCCGAAACCCTTGTATAGTAAAATTTCTGTCCCTTGGCTTGAACAGCAAGGGAAATATATTGGCTTGAAAATCAAGAAAATTCACTTTAACCACGTTATTCTCCACAATCCGGGTTGCAGCGGTAGCTAGCAACCTAGTAAGAGATGATCACGTCCAATGTTAAGAAATATAAAAACCCATAGTTCCTAAAAAAGGAGTCAGATCAAAACAAAAAGTACACCATTAGAACCGCCTTGTCCGAAACCCCTGTATAGGAAACTTTCTGTCCCTTGGCTTGAACAGGAAGGGAAATATATTGGCTTGAAAATCAAGAAAAGTGGCAGCTATTACAACATTCTGCCTAAACAGGAATTTTTTTCTCTTTTCTTTTGTATCCAGAGATAGCTTGGCACTGGAACATCATAGAGGGTTGTTCAATAGCTCATTTTAAAGGAAATTAATTGGGTTAAAAATCTATAGTAACTAAAATATTACATAAAGGACCGATATAGTTCATTGTAAATCGTGTTTGTCAATACGGTTTTTTTTATATAAATGTCCATCATTATGTTAATTAAAGTAATTTTTGGGTGTTTTCACAAAAAATTTATTTGTTAACTGAAACTACAATATTTCCTGAAAAAATTTAAATAAAAATAATTTCATTCAACTGCAAACTGCAAAAATATTTATGATGTCTGAAAAATAATTTTAATTTTTTAATTCAAACCAGAAAAATACCTGAAAATTTAAAATAAGTTTGGTTTTTTTTGCTTAATTAATGATGAAATAGAATGAATACGCATTATCGTCTAAACTAGTAATGAAATTAATATTAATTGTCCTGATTTCTATAAAAGTAGTTTAAAATAAAGAACGACCTCTTGCCTATGCTAAAGTTTATACGCCACTTAATTATAGTATAGGTTAGTAATTAATCAGATAGCTTGGCACTGGACCACCGCAGAGAGTTGTTCAATGTTATCCGGGTTGCAGCGGTAGCTAGCAACCTAGTAAGAGACGATCACGTCCAATGCTAAGAAATATAAAAACCCCTAACTCCTAAAAAAGGAGTCAGATCAAAACAAAAAGAACACCATTAGAACCGCCTTATCCGAAACCCCAGTATAGTAGAATTTCTGTCCCTTGACTTGAACAGCAAGGGAAATATATTGGCTTGAAAATCAAGAAAAGTGGCAGCTACTACAATATTCTGCCTAAACGGGATATTTGTTTTCTTTTTTTCTTTGTTTCCAGAGATAGCTTGGCACTGGAATATCGTAGATAGGTGTTCAATGGCTCATTTTAAAGGAAATTAATTGGGTTAAAAATCTATAGTTACTAAAATAAATTATTTCTAAAAGAAAATAAATTTTTCCACCAAAAACTGCATTTTTGATGTCTTTTCACACTGCAGTCTTTCAAACATAATCGTATACCAGTGGTAAGATTTGAACCCACGCCTCCAAAGAGAAAGGTGGCTAAAACCAGTGCCTTGGACCACTTGGCCAGACTGCCTCTCATAATTTGGGTTGCAGCAGTAGCTAGCAACCTAGTAAAAGACGATCAGTCCAATGCTAAGAAATATAACAAAACTCCTAAACATAGAGTCAGATCAAAACAAAAGTACATCATTAGGACTACCTTGTCTGAAACCCTACTAGATAAATAATGAATGTTGTCATAGTTTTATATTAGAGCTATGACGTGAATAGAAAAACACGAAATTATATTGTTGTTTCTGAAGACGTCATTAAATAATACCATTGCGCCATGACGTCATGGAAAAAAATCATTAGGCCATGACGTCATAATTACTACTTAAGAACAACAAAGATGTAAATGATCTCATTCGTGAATTACATAATGGTTAGATCAAAGCAAGCAACACGCAAGTTAAAAAAACAGTACTACACAGACAACAGAGATAGTATCTTGAAAAGAAAAAAGCAAAGGTATTCAACCGACCAGGCATATCGAGAAGTAATCAAACAAAACAGCAAGATGTGTTATCACAATGATGAAGATTATAGACATGCGAAAATTGAGACAGCCAAACAAAAGATCAAGAAGCGTTATCACAATGATGACGATTATAGAGAAGCAACAATTGAGCAGGCTAGACAAAAGAGTAAGGAACGGTATGATAATGATAAAGAGCACAGACAAGCAGGAATTGAGCAGGCTAGACAAAAGATCGAGGAGCGTTATCACAATGATAAACTTTATAGAGAAGCAACAATTGAGACAGCCAAACAAAAGAGCAAGGAACGGTTTGATAATGATATAGATTACCGAAACAAACATAAGAAAAAAGTTGCTACCAGAATAATGGGTAGATACTGGGGTGACAAAAGCTATAACGAAAAAATTAAATTCTCTGCGAGGTTGTACCGAAAAACGCATAAGGACAAAGGGAAAAATTACATTCAGAAATACAAGAAGATGGCAAAAATGTAGGCTGATCTTTGTAAATTGAGAAACATTTTACGCATGTTTTATCGGGATCACGAAAAGTATTCAAAATTACAGATTAAAATTCTCTTTGAAAGAGCGGATGCTGTTGAAAAGTCGGCTAGAAATGCTTTGGCAAAGCTTCATAGTAATATCCAAAAGAAATGTTGTCAGTTTAATGAAAAGCTTCCAAGATATGGACTGGTACAGTAAGGAACGAACTTCATCCCATAGTAACTAAGTTAAGATTATAATTTAATCTGGGTTGCAGCGGTAGCTAGCAACCTAGTAAGAGACGATCACGCCCCATACTAAATGCTAAAGTAACCCTTAACTCCTGAAAAAAAGATTCAGATCAAAACTAAAAGTATACTATTAGAACCGCCATGTCCAAAACTTATATATAGTAAACTTACCGTTTTTTTTACATAAAGGATCGATAATGGTTATGATAAATTATAATAAAGAACGACCTCTTGCCTATACTAAATTTATAGACCACTAAACTATAGTATAGGTTATAGTATAGGTCCAGGTTGCAGCGGTAGCTAGCAACCTAGTAAGAGACGATCACGTCCAATGTTAATTACCTAAAGGATCGATACTGTAAGTAGGAATTTTATAAGTAGTATCACTGTTTAAATGATGAATTACAAACTAAAACAAATTGACCCCGGATGGCCTTGAATTTTATAATGTGTCTTCTTTACTAAATTCCCTGCAAGCTTCATGTGTTTTACAAGGGATTATCGGCTAAACAAGGCCGTGGACACTTACGACTTGGTTTCTAGCTGAAACCTAGTAAAGAACGAACCACGGCAAATAGTAACTAAAAGTTACATACATAAACACACAATTATTGCTTGTTTATAAAGATAGTATATATAACTGTCAATCTAAATTCATTCGTGTTTTTTTCTGTTTTTTGTAATCTTGGTTATGATGATATTTTCTTTTCGATATTATGAGAAATAGAAACATTCTGCTCGAAATAAAACTTGTTTTCAGTAGAGTCCAAATTATGTCAGCTGGTCTTTAGATGCTCTGGGGGCTTCAGCCCTACTCGTCTTAGTTTCGTGAGCTAAATTTGACTTGCACTTAGTTAATTGAACTAAAGAAGGCAAAATACCTATGAAAATTTTCATTGTGTCCATTAAAACTGAAAATTCAAAACTGCTAATGGGAAACATATGCCTTATAGAATCAATGTATAGCTTTATTCCATTCTAGTTTGTTCTTAAAAGTTTTATTGAAACGTAATTTCTGACTTGAAATACTGCTACTACTTCTAAAAACTCGTTGGAGCACCATGCCGGCTGTAACCAATCCAGCTACGCACGCCCCTGTTCTATCCTTACTTATTCAATGCCTCTTTCTTTATATCCTAACAGAAAGTCCCAATTTTTCTTTAACCTTCCTTTATGACCTCCTCCCGCCCTGTTTTGGAACGACCTGCTTTTAGTTTGGCTCTAAATGGGCCAAATGATAATCTACAAGTGTAAAAGAAGCTTCGGGAAAGAAATTAAATTAACTTCTATATAATTTTAAATTCGTTCTGCTCCTCATTCTTGATCGAATCTTCAAATTCCCTTATAGCTGAGTCAACAAGGTTTTCTTTATTGGCACTTGGACCTGTTACGAGTAATCCTTTAGATCGTGGAGCTACAAAAGTTACTTTTGGGGGGTATGCATGAGCTTGGACCTGTTACAAGTACTTGGACCTGTACTTGGACCTGCTACGAGGAGGAGGAGGTCCTGGTACTACAAAAGGATCCTTAAGCTTCGTCAAAACTCTTTTTATTTTTCCCTGTTCTTTCTGCTTCAAAAGACTTGGCTTCACTAGTCCTCCTGAAAAAATCCTTGAATCTTTTACTCTTTCGGCAAGTTCCCTTATTAAATTACTATGGGGTGTGAAATTATTTGTAGGGCCTTGTTTTCGTTTATTTACACAGATTTCAAACCCCATAAAGAAGGTCAATAAACAAAATAGTAAAATTACAGTAATAACAAATACACAAAACAAAACAAACATGTTTGACAAAGTCATGACGAGTTAAAGTCACGTGTCGAGTAGCAAGAACCTAACAAAAAACAAATCTAATTTTTAAATTTTGAAGTATTTTTCCATTATGAAATAAAAAATTAAAATTATTGCTCGGACACCCTAAATATTTTTGCAGTTTACATAATGAACTAAAAACTAAAATAAAAAATTGAATTTATTTTCTACCAAAATATAGCACAAACGACAAGCACTTTAGAAGTTAAGCCAAAAAAAGTTTGGTTCCAGGAAACAATTATAACTTTGAACTAATAGAGATGTAACAATTTCGTTGATTAATTGAACAAAAAACAAAACTAATTATAAAATTTGCAGGTATTTTTCTGGTTTGAATTACAAAATTAATATTATTTCCCAGACATTATAAATATTTTTGCAGTTTACATAATAACCCTAGAAATTCTGAACCGAAAACTAAAATGAAATAAATATTTTAATTTCTTTTTTACGGAAACATAGCACAAAAGATGCACACTTTAGAAGTTGATTATCCGGGTTGCAGCGGTAGCTAGCAACCTAGTAAGAGACGATCACGTCCAATGTTAAGAAATATAAAAACCCATAGTTCCTAACAAAGGAGTCAGATCAAAACAAAAAGTACACCATTAGAACCGCCTTGTCCGAAACCCCTGTATAGGAAACTTTCTGTCCCTTGGCTTGAACAGCAAGGGAAATATATTGGCTTGAAAATCAAGAAAATTGACTTTAACCACGTTATTCTCCCCAAACGGGATATTTTTTTCTCTTTTCTTTTTTCTTTTCCACAGATAGCTTGGCACTGGAACATCGTAGAGGGTTGTTCAATAGCTCATTTTAAAGAAAATTAATTGGGTTAAAAATCTATAGTATCTAAAATAAATTATTTCTAAAAGAGAATAAATTTTTCCACCAAAAACTGAATTTTTGATGTCTTTTCACGCTGCAGTCTTTCAAACATAATCGTATACCAGCGGTAAGATTTGAACCCACGCCTCCGAAGAGACTGGTGGCTAACACCAGTGTCTTGTACCACTCGGCCAGGCTGCCTCTTATAATTTGGGTTGCAGCAGTAGCTAGCAACCTAGTAAGAGACGATAGGTCCCATGCTAAGAAATATAAAAACCCAAAACTCCTAAAAATAGAGTCAGATCAAAACAAAAGTACATCATTAGAACTACCTTGTCTGAAACCCTACTAGATAAATAATGAATGTCGTCATAGCTTTATATTAGAGCTATGACGTGAATAGAAAAACATGAAATTATATTGTTGTTTCTGATGACGTCATGAAATAACATCATTGCGCCATGACGTCAATAAAATCATTACGCCGTGACGTCATAATTACTACTTAAGAACGACAAAGATGTAAATTCTCTCATTCTTGATTAGAATAATGGTTAGATCGAAGCAAGCTATATGCAATTTGAAAAAACAGTACTACACAAACAACAGAGATAGTATCTTGAAAAGAGAAAAACAAAGGTATTCAACCGACCAGGCGTATCGAGAAGTATTTACAGTAAAGAACGATCGCTCATGCATAGTAACTTATATATGGTGGTTCCAGGGGTACTTGTGGTTCGTCTCTTACTATTTCAAAAAAGAAAAAGCCGTAGGCTTTTTCCTGTTTGTAATGATATAGCATAAAACGAATTTAAAGTTTTACATTAAAGGACGAACTATTGTTATCCAGGTTGCAGCGGTAGCTAGCAACCTAGTAAGAGACGATCACGTCCAATGTTAAGAAATATAAAAACCCCTAACTCCTAAAAAGGAGTCAGATACAAAAACAAAAAGTACACCATTGGAACCGCCTTGTCTGAAACCCGTGTATAGTAAAATTTCTGTCCCTTGACTTGAACAGCAAGGGAAATATATTGGCTTGAAAATCAAGAAAAGTGGCAGCTACTACAACATTCTGCCTAAATTATCGTAAAGAACGACATCTAACCCATGTTAATTGATCCGGGTTGCTGTTACATTAAAGGACGATCATTGAAATAACAAACCATATCATACATTGGACTTAGTAAACTACTTGATTGTTTGAGGTTCGTCTCTTACTATTTCAAAAAAGTAAAAGCCGTAGGCTTTTTCTGTTTCTAATCAGGTTTGATAATAATATATAATTAAATAAATCAGGGTTGCAGCGGTAGCTAGCAATCTAATAAGAGACGATCACGTCCAATGTTAACAAATATAAAAAACCCTAACTCCTAAAAAAAGAGTCAGGTAAAAACAAAAAGAACACCATTAGAACCGCCTTGTCCGAAACCCCTGTATAGGAAACTTTCTGTCCCTTGGCTTGAACAGCAAGGGAAATATATTGGCTTGAAAATCAAGAAAAGTGGCAGCTACTACAACATTCTGCCTAAACGGGATATATTTTTTTTTCTTTTTTCTTCTTTTCCACATATAGCTTGGATCTGGAACATCGTAGAAAGTTGTTCAATGGCTCATTTTAATGGAAATTAATTGGGTTAAAAATCTTTTGTAACTAAAATAATTATATTTAAGGTCAATATATTAAAATTTTCCACTAAACGACGGTCATTGGAATCCGGGTTGCAGCGGTAGCTAGCAACCTAGTAAGAGACGATCACCTCCAATGTAAAGAAATATAAAAAAAACCAACTCCTAAAAAAAGAGTCAGATCAAAACAAAAAGTACACCATTAGAACCGCCTTGTCCGAAACCTCTATAAAGGAAACTTACCGCCCTTTGGCTTGAATAATTAAATTAAAAGACGATCATTAGAAGAACAAACTATTACATACATTGTACTTAGTTATTATAATAAAGAATTACCTCTTGCCTATACTAAATTTTATACGCCACTTAATTATAGTATAGGTTAGTAATTCAACAGATAGCTTGGCACTGGAATATCGTAGAGAGCTGTTCAATGGCTCATTTTAAAGGAAATTAATGGGGTTAAGAACCTTTTGTAATTTAAACAAATTATTTTTATAATAAAGAACGACCTCTTGCCTATACTACTTATATTAAAAGACGATCATTAGAAGAACAAACCATTACATACATTGTACTTAGTTAGCTGCCCGATTCTTTGAGAGTCGTCTCTTACTACTCCAAAGAAGAAAAAGCCGTAGGCTTTTTCCTGTTTTTAATCAGGGTTTTTACCCGGATTGCAGCGGTAGCTAGCAATCTGGGTTGCAGCGGTAGCTAACAACCTAGTAAAAGACGATGACGTCCAATGTTAAGAAATATAAAAACCCATAGCTCCTAAAAAAGGAGTCAGATCAAAACAAAAAGTACACCATTAGAACCACCTTGTCCAAACCCCTGTATAGGAAACCTTCTGTCCCTTGGCATGAACAGCAAGGGAAATATATTGGCTTGAAAATCAAGAAAAGTGGCAGCTACTACAACCTTCTGCCTAAATGGTATATTTTTTTCTTTTTTCTTTTTTTTTTCTTTTTTTGTTTTCCAGAGATAGCTTGGCAATGGAACATCGTAGAGAGTTGTTCAATGGCTCATTTTAAAGGAAATTAATTGGGTTAGAAATCTTTTGTAACTAACATAAATTATTTCTAAGAGAGAATAAATTTTTCTGCTAAAAACTATATTTTTGATGTCTTTTCATACTGCAGTCTTTTCAAAGATATTTGATTTTTGTACATAAGTCAAAATCGTATACCAGCGGTAAGATTTGAACCCACGCCTCCGAAGAGACTGGTGGCTAACACCAGCGCCTTGGACCACTCGGCCACGCTGCCTCTCATAAATTTATATGTCAATCCGGGTTGCAGCAGTAGCTAGCAACCTAGTAAGAGACAATCAGTCCAATGCTAAGAAGTATAAAAACCCAGAACTCCTTAAAATAGAGTCAGATCAAAACAAAAGTTCATCATTAGAACCACCTTGTCTGAAACCCTACTAGATAAATAATGAATGTCATCATAGTTTTATTAGAGCTATGACGTGAATAGAATTTTATTAAAATTGTAATCAGGGTTTTTACCCGGGTTGCAGCGGTAGCTAGCAATCCGGATTGCAGAGGTAGCTAACAACCTAGTAAGAGACGATGACGTCCAATGTTAAGAAATATAAAAACCCATAGCTCCTAAAACAGGAGTCAGATCAAAACAAAAAGTACACCATTAAAACCGCCTTGACCGAGCCCTCTGTATAGAAGACTTTCTGTCCCTTGGCTTGAACAGCAAGGGAAATATATTGGCTTGAAAATCAAGAAAAGTGGCAGCTACTACAACCTTCTGCCTAAATGGCATATTTTTTCTTTTTTCTTTTTTTTCTTTTTTTGTTTTCCAGAGATAGCTTGGCAATGGAACATCGTAGAGAGTTGTTCAATGGCTCATTTTAAAGGAAATTAATTGGGTTAGAAATCTTTTGTAACTAACATAAATTATTTCTAAGAGAGAATAAATTTTTCTGCTAAAAACTGGATTTTTGATGGCTTTTCATGCTGCAGTCTTTTAAAAGATATTTGATTTTTCTACATAAATCATAATCGTATACCGGCGGTAAGATTTAAACCTACGCCTCCGAAAAGATTGGTGGGTAATACTAATACCTTGGGACCATTGGACCAGACTGACTCTCATAACTATATATGTGAATCCAGGTTGCAGCGGTAGCTAGCAACCTAGTAAGACACGATCAGTCCAATGCTAAGAAGTATAAAAACCCAGAACTCCTTAAAATAGAGTCAGATCAAAACAAAAGTTCATCATTAGAACCACCTTGTCTGAAACCCTACTAGATAAATAATGAATGTCATCATAGTTTTATTAGAGCTATGACGTGAATAGAATCCGGGTCGCAGCGGTAGCTTGCAAACTAGTAAGAGACGATCACGTCCAATATTAAGAAATATAAAAAACCATAGTTCCTAAAAAAGGAGTCAGATCAAAACAAAAAGTACACTATTAGAACCGCCTTGTCGGAAACCCCTGTATAGGAAACTTTCAGTCCCTTGGCTTGAACAGCAAGGGAAATATATTGGCTTGAAAATCAAGAAAAGCGGCAGCTACTACAACATTCTGCCTAAACGGGATATTTTTTTTTCTATCTTTTCCACAGATAGCTTGGCACTGGAACATCGTAGAGAGTTGTTCAATGGCTCATTTTAAAGGAAATTGATTGGGTTAAAAATCTATAGTAACTAAAATAAATTATTTCTAAAAGATAATAAATTTTTCCACCAAAAACTGCATTCTTGATGTCTTTTCACACTGCAGTATTTCAAACATTATACCAGCGGTAAGATTTGAACCCACGCCTCCGAAGAGACTGGTGGCTAACACCAGTGCCTTGGACCACTCGGCCTGGCTGCCTCTCATAAATAATATATATGTGAATCTGGGTTGCAGCAGTAGCTAGCAACCTAGCAAGAGACGATCAGTCCAATGCTAAGAAATATAAAAACCCAAAACTCCTAAAAATAGAGTCAGATCAAAACAAAAGTACATCAATAGAACTACCTTGTCTGAAACCTTACTAGATAAATAATGAATGTCGTCATAGTTTTATATTAGAGCTATGACGTGAATAGAAAAACACGATATTATGTTGTGGTTTCTGAAGACGTCATGAAATAATATCATTGCGCCATGACGTCACGAAATAAAATCATTACACCGTGACGTCATAATTACTACTTAAGAAGCGTCAGAACTGTAAATGGTCTCATTCATAATTAGATAATGGTTAGATCAAAGCAAGCTATACGCAAGTTAAAAAAACAGTACTACACAATCCGGGTTGCAGCGGTAGCTAGCAACCTAGTAAGAGACGATCACGTCCAATGTTAAGAAATATAAAAACCCATAGTTCCTAACAAAGGAGTCAGATCAAAACAAAAAGTACACCATTAGAACCACCTTGTCCGAAACCCCTGTATAGAAAACTTTCTGTTTCTTGGCTTGAACAGCAAGGGAAATATATTGGCTTGAAAATCAAGAAAATTGACTTTAACCACGTTATTCTCCCCAAACGGGATTTTTTTTCTCTTTTCTTTTTTGTATCCAGAGATAGCTTGGCACTGGAACATCGTAGAGGGTTGTTCAATAGCTCATTTTAAAGGAAATTAATTGGGTTAAAAATCTATAGTAACTAAAATAAATTATTTCTAAAAGAGAATAAGTTTTTCCACCAAAAACTGTATTTTCGATGTCTTTTCACACTGCAGTCTTTCAAACATAATCGTATACCAGCGGTAAGATTTGAACCCACGCCTCCGAAGAGACTGGTGGCTAACACCAGTGCCTTGGACCACTCGGCCAGGCTGCCTCTCATAAATAAATATATATGTGAATTTGGGTTGCAGCAGTAGCTAGCAACCTAGTAAGAGACGATCAGTCCAATGCTAAGAAATATAACAAAACTCCTAAAAATAGAGTCAGATCCAAACAAAATGTACATCATTAGAATTACCTTGTCTGAAACCCTACTAGATAAATAATGAATGTCATCATAGTTTTTTATTAGAGCTATGACGTGAATAGAAAAACACGAAATTATATTGCTGTTTCTGATGACGTCATGAAATAATATCATTGCGCCATGACGACAATAAAATCATTACGCCGTGACGTCATAATTACTACTTAAGAACGACAAAGATGTAAATTCTCTCATTCTGGATTAGATAATGGTTAGATCAAAGCAAGCTATACGTAAGTTGAAATCCGGATTGTAGCGGTAGCTAGCAACCTAGTAAGAGACGATCACGTCCAATGTTAAGAAATAAAAAACCCATAGTTCCTAACAAAGGAGTCAGATCAAAACAAAAAGTACACCATTAGAACCGCCTTGTCCGAAACCCCTGTATAGGAAACTTTCTGTCCCTTGGCTTCAACAGCAAGGGAAATATATTGGCTTGAAAATCAAGAAAATTGACATTAACCACGTTATTCTCCCCAAACGGGATATTTTTTTCTCTTTTCTTTTTTCTTTTCCACAGATAGCTTGGCACTGGAACATCGTAGAGGGTTGTTCAATAGCTCATTTTAAAGGAAATTAATTGGGTTAAAAATCTATAGTAACTAAAATAAATTATTTCTAAAAGAGAATAAATTTTTCCACCAAAAACTGCATTTTTGATGTCTTTTCACACTGCAGTCTTTCAAACATAATCGTATACCAGCGGTAAGATTTGAACCCAATCCTCCGAAGAGACTGGTGGCTAACACCAGTGTCTTGGACCACTCGGCCAGGCTGCCTCTTATAATTTGGGTTGCAGCAGTAGCTAGCAACCTAGTAAGAGACGATCAGTCCCATGCTAAGAAATATAAAAACCCAAAACTCCTAAAAATAGAGTAAGATCAAAACAAAAGTACATCATTAGAACTACCTTGTCTGAAACCCTACTAGATAAATAATGAATGTCGTCATAGCTTTATATTAGAGCTATGACGTGAATAGAAAAACACGAAATTATATTGTTGTTTCTGATGACGTCATGAAATAATATAATTGCGCCACGACGTCAATAAAATCATTACGCCGTGACGTCATAATTACTACTTAAGAACGACAAAGATGTAAATTCTCTCATTCTTGATTAGAATAATGGTTAGATCGAAGCAAGCTATACGCAAGTTGAAAAAACAGTACTACACAAACAAAAGAGATAGTATCTTGAAAAGAGAAAAGCAAAGGTATTCAACCGACCAGGCGTATCGAGAAGTAAAAATTGAGAGAGCAAAACAAAGGTATTCAACCGACCAGGCGTATCGAGAAGTAATAATTGAGAGAGCAAAACAAAACAGCAAGATGTGTTATCACAATGATGAAGATTATAGACATGCAAAAATTGAGACAGCCAAACAAAAGTTCAAGGAGAGTTATCACAATGATGAAGATTACCGCATCAAATATAAGAAAAACCAAAAGCAAATGTATTCAACCGTCCAGGTGTATCGAGAAGTAAAAATTGAGACATCGAAACAAAAGATCAAGGAGCGTTACTGGGGTGACAAAATCTATAATGAAAAAATTAAATTCTCTGCGAGGTTGTACCGAAGAACGCACAAGGACAAAGGGAAAAATTACATTCAGAAATACAAGAAGATGTCAAAAATGCAGGCTGATCTTTGTAAATTGAGAAACATTTTACGCATGTTTTATCGGGATCACGAAAAGTATTCAAAATTACAGATTAAAATTCTCTTTGAAAGAGCGGATGCTGTTGAAAAGTCGGCTAGAAATTCTTTGGCAAAGCTTCATAGTAATATCCAAAAGAAATGTTGTCAGTTTAATGAAAAGCTTCAAAGGTATGGATTGGCAACTGCGGAAAAGTTTATAGATGCAATGGAAAATGTTCGACAACACAGTGAATATACGGAGGCGTACTTCTTAGAAAATTCGTATATTAATTTTAGAAGAAGCAATTGCAGTTTATGTAGCAGCAATAAACATATATATACAAGCATACCTATCAACAGCGAAGGAAAAACAATGTTTTTCAATTATGGCGAAAACGAGCCTGTTAGGGTTATTAGTAAATGTGTTTGTAAGACTAATGATTTAGAACAAATTCCTGAAACACTGACTCAAGAAAAAAGCATTTCTAACTGTGTTTTAAACAGTTCTTTTAGTTCTACTGAATATTTGGCAAAAAATTCTCTGTGTAGTAGAACAAACTGTCCTGAAAAGTAAGAGACAACTATTGAAAAATGCTCTAAAACTAGATCTGACAAGGAAATTATGATGGCTGAAGTCACCTATAACAATCTGAGTAAACATTCAAAACCAAAAATTGGGCAGCATGTTACTTGGCAATGTCAACCTGATATCTGCAAGCTCTATCCGACGGATATTGAATTATGTCCAATTCTTTTTGATATCCTTGAAAATAATATAGTATTAAAATTTTCAACTGACAAAGTGGTTAATTTCTACCTTGGTGGCTTGGATTATTGTGAAATCAATTACAGGGACACAAGAAAGCATGGGCATTCGTTATACTGTAGCCCAAATGAGGGATGTCAGAGCTATTTGCGTTCTCTAAGGGCACTAGCTCCACATTTTCCTGTCTTGAACTGTTTCATTAATAGTTATCCGGGTTGCAGCGGTAGCTAGCAACCTAGTAAGAGACGATCACGTCCAATGTTAAGAAATATAAAAACCCATAGTTCCTAACAAAGGAGTCAGATCAAAACAAAAAGTAAACCATTAGAACCGCCTCGTCCGAAACCCCTGTATAGAAAACTTTCTGTCCCTTGGCTTGAACAGCAAGGAAAATATATTGGCTTGAAAATCAAGAAAATTGACTTTAACCACGTTATTCTCCCCAAACGGGATATTTTTATCTTTTTTTTTAAAATAAAGAACGAATATTTTACCGATTATCTACTAATAACCATATATGACGTAATAAGTGACATGACTTAATATCTAAAGCCTATTGTGTACTAATAACCATATATGACTTAATGAGCGACGTGACGTAAAAATTGAAAAAATTAATTTTTATTTTATTTTCGCTTTTAGTTCAGAATATTTAAAGTTATAAACTGCACAAATATTTATGGTGTCTGAACAATAGTTTTAATCTTTTAATTTAGACTAGAAAAATACCTGAAAATTTAAATATTAATTTAATTTTTTGTTAGGTTCTTGATACTTGATACGGGACATAAAAATTCAACTAATGGTCACATAATGGTTTCAATCAAGCAAGCTACACGCAAGTTAAAAAAAAGAGTACTACCAAAAAAACAGAGATAGCATCTTGAAAAGAAAAAAGCAAAGGTATTCAACCGACCAGGCTTATCGAGATGCGAAAATTGATAGTGACAAACAGCGTTATTATAATGAAGTAGTTTATAGACATGCGAAAATTGAGACAGCCAAACAAAAGAGCAAGGAACGGTATGATAACGATATAGATTACCGAAACAAACATAAGAAAAAAGTAGCTACCAGAATAATGGGTAGATACTGGGGTAGATAATTCAGAATTACAAGAAGATGGCAAAAATGCAGGCTGATCTTTGTAAATTGAGAAACATTTTACGCATGTTTTATCGGGATCACGAAAAGTATTCAAAATTACAGATTAAAATTCTCTTTGAAAGAGCGGATGCTGTTGAAAAGTCGGCTAGAAATGCTTTGGCAAAGCTTCATAGTAATATCCAAAAGAAATGTTGTCAGTTTAACGAAAAGCTTCCAAGGTATGGATTGACAACTGCGGAACAGTTTATAGATGCAATGGAAAATGTTCGACAACACAGTGAATATACGGAGGAGTACTTCTTAGAAAATTTGTATATTAATTTTGGAAGGAGCAATTGCAGTTTATGTAGCAGCAATAAAAATATATATACAAGCATACCTATCAACAGCGAAGGAAAAGCAATGTTATTCAATTATGGCGAAAACGAGCCTGTTAGGGTTATTAGTAAATGTGTTTGTAAGACTAATGATTTAGAACAAATTCCTGGAACACCGACAAGAAAAAATCATTTCTAACTGTGTTTTAAACAGTTCTTTTAGTTCTACTGAATATTTGGCAAAATCCGGGTTGCAGCGGTAGCTAGCAACCTAGTAAGAGACGATCACGTCCAATGTTAAGAAATATAAAAACCCATAGCTCCTAACAAAGGAGTCAAATCAAAACAAAAAGTACACCATTAGAACCACCTTGTCCGAAACCCCTGTATAGGAAACTTTCTGTCCCTTGGCTTGAACAGCAAGGGACATATATTGGCTTGAAAATCAAGAAAATTGACTTTAACCACGTTTTCTCCCCAAACGGGATATTTTTTTCTCTTTTTTTTTTCTTTTCCACAGATAGCCTGGCACTGGAACATCGTAGAGGGTTGTTCAATAGCTCATTTTAAAGGAAATTAATTGGGTTAAAAATCTATAGTAACTAAAATAAATTATTTCTAAAAGAGAATAAATTTGTCCACCAAAAACTGCATTTTTGATGTCTTTTCACACTGCAGTCTTTCAAACATAATCGTATACCAGCGGTAAGATTTGAACCCACGCCTCCGAAGAGACTGGTGGCAAACACCAGTGTCTTGGACCACTCGGCCAGGCTGCCTCTTATAATTTGGGTTGCAGCAGTAGCTAGCAACCTAGTAAGAGACGATCAGTCCCATGCTAAGAAATATAAAAACCCAAAACTCCTAAAAATAGTGTAAGATCAAAACAAAAGTACATCATTAGAACTACCTTGTCTGAAACCCTACTAGATAAATAATGAATGTCGTCATAGCTTTATATTAAATTCTCTTTGAAAGAGCGGATGCTGTTGAAAAGTCAGCTAGAAATTCTTTGGCAAAGCTTCATAGTAATATCCAAAAGAAATGTTGTCAGTTTAACGAAAAGCTTCCAAGGTATGGATTGGCAACTGCGGAAAAGTTTATAGATGCAATGGAAAATGTTCGACAACACAGTGAATATACGGAGGCGTACTTCTTAGAATATTCGTATATTAATTTTAGAAGAAGCAATTGCAGTTTATGTAGCAGCAATAAACATATATATACAAGCATACCTATCAACAGCGAAGGAAAAACAATGTTTTTCAATTATGGCGAAAACGAGCCTGTTAGGGTTATTAGTGAATGTGTTTGTAAGACTAATGATTTAGAACAAATTCCTGAAACACTGACTCAAGAAAAAAGCATTTCTAACTGTGTTTTAAACAGTTCTTTTAGTTCTACTGAATATTTGGCAAAAAATTCTCTGTGTAGTAGAACAAACTGTCCTGAAAAGTAAGAGACAACTATTGAAAAATGCTCTAAAACTAGATCGGACAAGGAAATTATGATGGCTGAAGTCACCTATAAGAATCTGAGTAAACATTCAAAACCAAAAATTGGGCAGCATGTTACTTGGCAATGTCACCCTGATATCACTCGGCCAGGCTGCCTCTTATAATTTGGGTTGCAGCAGTAGCTAGCAACCTAGTAAGAGACGATCAGTCCCATGCTAAGAAATATAAAAACCCAAAACTCCTAAAAATAGTGTAAGATCAAAACAAAAGTACATCATTAGAACTACCTTGTCTGAAATCCTACTAGATAAATAATGAATGTCGTCATAGCTTTATATTAGAGCTAAGACGTGAATAGAAAAACACGAAATTATATTGTTGTTTCTGATGACGTCATGAAATAATATCATTGCGCCATGACGTCAATAAAATCATTACGCCGTGACGTCATAATTACTACTTAAGAAGGACAAAGATGTAAATTCTCTCATTCTTGATTAGAATAATGGTTAGATCGAAGAAAGCTATATGCAATTTGAAAAAACAGTACTACACAAACAACAGAGATAGTATCTTGAAAAGAGAAAAGCAAAGGTATTCAACCGACCAGGCGTATCAAGAAGTAAAAATTGAGAGAGCAAAACAAAGGTATTCAACCGACCAGGCGTATCGAGAAGTAAAAATTGAGAGAGCAAAACAAAACAGCAAGATGTGTTATCCCAATGATGAAGATTATAGACATGCAAAAATTGAGACAGCCAAACAAAAGTTCAAGGAGAGTTATCACAATGATGAAGATTACCGCATCAAATATAAGAAAAACCAAAAGCAAAGGTATTCAACCGTCCAGGTGTATCGAGAAGTAAAAATTGAGACAGCCAAACAAAAGATCAAGGAGTGTTAATGGGGTGACAAAATCTATAATGAAAAAATTAAATTCTCTGCGAGGTTGTACCGAAGAACGCATAAGGACAAAGGGAAAAATTACATTCAGAAATACAAGAAGATGTCAAAAATGCAGGCTGATCTTTGTAAATTGAGAAACATTTTAAGCATGTTTTATCGGGATCACGAAAAGTATTCAAAATAACAGATTAAAATTCTCTTTGAAAGAGCGGATGCTGTTGAAAAGTCGGCTAGAAATTCTTTGGCAAAGCTTCATAGTAATATCCAAAAGAAATGTTGTCAGTTTAACGAAAAGCTTCCAAGGTATGGATTGGTAACTGCGGAACAGTTTATAGATGCAATGGAAAATGTTCGACAACACAGTGAATATACGGAGGCGTACTTCTTAGAAAATTCGTATATTAATTTTGGAAGGAGCAATTGCAGTTTATATAGCAGCAATAAAAATATATATACAAGCATACCTATCAACAGCGAAGGAAAAGCAATGTTTTTCAATTATGGTGAAAACGAGCCTGTTAGGGTTATTAGTAAATGTGTTTGTAAGACTAATGATTTAGAACAAATTCCTGGAGCACCGACTCAAGAAAAAAGCATTTCTAACTGTGTTTTAAACAGTTCTTTTAGTTCTACTGAATATTTGGCAAAAAATTCTCTGTGTAGTAGAACAAACTGTCCTGAAAAGTACGAGACAACTATTGAAAAATGCTCTAAAACTAGATCTGACAAGGAAATTATGATGGCTGAAGTCACCTATAAAAATCTGAGTAAACATTCAAAACCAAAAATTGGGCCGCAGGTTACTTGGAAATGTCACCCTGATATCTGCAAGCTCTATCTGACGGATATTGAATTATATCAAATTCTTTTTGATATCCTTGAAAATAATATAGCATTAAAATTTTCAACTGACAAAGTGGTTAATTTCTACCTTGGCGGCTTGGATTATTGTGAAATCAATTACAGGGACACAAGAAAGCATGGGCATTCGTTATACTGTAGCCCAAATGAGGGATGTCAGAGCTATTTGCGTTCTCTAAGGGCACTAGCTCCACATTTTCCTGTCTTGAACTGTTTCATTAATAGCGTATATAAGGCAGTATCAAAATGTAAGATTATACAACATATTAATCTACTAAAAGTCGATGGCTCGTACAAGGAACTAAGTCATTACATAGAAAAAGTGTCAAGTAGACTCTGTCGTAATAATAGTCAAGACTTCATTTACGGTGATAGCAATATTAGAGTTTCTGTGGATGAAAATACAATAATAAAATTATTTGGTGAGAGCCTTGATAATCCGGGTTGCAGCGGTAGCTAGCAATCCGGGTTGCAGCGGTAGCTAGCAACCTAGTAAGAGACGATCACTTCCAATGTTAAGAAATATAAAAACCCATAGTTCCTAACAAAGGAGTCAGATCAAAACAAAAAGTACACCATTAGAACCGCCTTGTTTGAAACCCCTGTATAGGAAACTTTCTGTCCCTTGGCTTGAACAGCAAGGGAAATATATTGGCTTGAAAATCAAGAAAATTGACTTTAACCACGTTATTCTCCCCAAACGGGATATTTTTTTCTTTTTTTCTTTTTTTTTTCTTTTCCACAGATAGCTTGGCACTGGAACATCGTAGAGAGTTGTTCAATAGCTCATTCTAAAGGAAATTAATTGGGTTAAAAATCTATAGTAACTAAAATAAATTATTTCTAAAAGAGAATAAATTTTTCCACCAAAAACTGCATTTTTGATGTCTTTTCACACTGCAGTCTTTCAAACATAATCGTATATCAGCGGTAAGATTTGAACCCACGCCTCCGAAGAGACTGGTGGCTAACACCAGTGTCTTGGACCACTCGGCCAGGCTGCCTCTCATAAATAAATATATATGTGAATTTGGGTTGCAGCAATAGCTAGCAACCTAGTAAGAGACGATCAGTCCCATGCTAAGAAATATAACAAAACTCCTAAGAATAGAGTCAGATCAAAACAAAAGTACATCATTAGAACTACCTTGTCTGAAACCCTACTAGATAAATAATGAATGTCGTCATAGCTTTATATTAGAGCTATGCCGTGAATAGAAAAACACGAAATTATATTGTTGTTTCTGATGACGTCATGAAATAATATCATTGCACCAAGACGTCAATAAAATCATTACGCCGTGACGTCATAATTACTACTTAAGAACGACAAAGATGTAAATTCTCTCAGTCCTGATTAGATTAATGGTTATATCGAAGCAAGCTATACGCACTTTGAAAAAACAGTACTACACAAACAACAGAGATAGTATCTTGAAAAGAGAAAAGCAAAGGTATTCAACCGACCAGGCGCATCGAGAAGTAAAAATTGAGAGAGCAAAACAAAGGTATTCAACCGACCAGGCGTATCGAGAAGTAATAATTGAGAGAGAAAAACAAAGGTATTCAACCGACCAGGCGTATCAAGAAGTAATAATTGAGAGAGCACAACAAAACAGCAAGATGTGTTATCACAATGATTTAGTTTATAGACATGCAAAAATTGAGACAGCCAAACAAAAGATCAAGGAACGGTATGGTAATGATGAAGATTACAGAGAAGCAACAATTGAGCAGGCTAGACAAAAGAGCAAGGAACGGTATGATAACGATAAAGATTACCGAAACAAACATAAGAAAAAAGTTGCTGCCAGAATAATGGGTAGATACTTGGGTGACAAAAGCTATAATGAAAAAATTAAATTCTCTGCGAGGTTGTACCGAAGAACACATAAGGACAAAGGGAAAAATTACATTCAGAAATACAAGAAGATGGCAAAAATGCAGGCTGATCTTCGTAAATTGTGAAACATTTTACGCATGTTTTATCGGGATCACGAAAAGTATTCAAAATTACAGATTAAAATTCTCTTTGAAAGAGCGGATGCTGTTGAAAAGTCGGCTAGAAATTCTTTGGCAAAGCTTCATAGTAATATCCTAAAGAAATGTTGTCAGTTTAATGAAAAGCTTCCAAGGTATGGATTGGCAACTGCGGAACAGTTTATAGATGCAATGGAAAATGTTCGACAACACAGTGAATATACGGAGGCGTACTTCTTAGAAAACTCGTATATTAATTTTGGAAGGAGCAATTGCAGTTTATGTAGCAGCAATAAAAATATATATACAAGCATACCTATCAACAGCGAATATAATAAAGATCAAACTCTTCCCTATACTAACTTGTATACGCAACTTCACTATAGTTATGATTACAGTATTTATATTTTTTTACATTAAAAGACGATCACTGAAATAACAAACCATTCCATACATTGGACTTAGTTAGCTACTTGATTGTTTGAGTTTCGTCTCTTACTATTTAAAAGAAGAAAAAGCCGTAGCCTTTTTCCTGTTTGTATTTATAGTTAATGTAACAAGGAACGACCTCTTGTCTATACTAAATTTTATAGGCCACTTAACTATAATATAGGTAAGTAAAATTTTCATAAAGGACTGATATAGTTGATTATGGTGAAGTTATAATAAAGAACGAACTCTTGCCTATGCTAAATTTTATACGCCACTTAATTATAGTATAGGTTAGTAATTCCAAAGATAGCTTGGCACTGGAACATCGTAGAGAGTTGTTTAATGGCTCATTTTAAAGTAAATTATTTGGTTTAAAAATATTTTGTAATTATATAATAAAGAACGACCTCTTGCCTATACTAAATGTTATACGCCACTTAATTATAGTATAGGTTAGTAATTCCACAGATAGCTTGGCACTGGAAGATCGTAGAGAGTTGTTCAATGGCTCATTTTAAAGGAAATTAATGAGGTTGAAAATTTTTTGTAATTAAAACAAATTTTTACATTAAAAGACGATCACTGAAATAGCAAACCATTCCATACATTGGATTTAGCTACTTGATTGTTTGAGTTTCTTCTCTTACTATTTAAAGGAAGAAAAAGCCGTAGGCTTTTTCCTGTTTGTATTTACAGTTAAAAAACGAACTCAAGCCCAAAGAAACTGAACCCTGTGGTTCATTCATATTATCTCCATTATTTTAGCTAGAATGTAAATAAACAAATTTCTTTTTTAAATTTTAAATTTAAAGAATAGTGATTTTAATTCAACACATTAAAAGTTCTCCCCAACGGGGAATCGAACCCCGTTTCCCATGTAACAAGTGGGCAGTGCTTACCATTAGACTATCGAAGACTTATAAAGTTAAAGTTACATGTTAGATATGATAATAATTTTTATCCGGGTTACAGTGGTAGCTAGCAACCTAGTAAGAGACGATCACGTCCAATGTTAAGAAATATAAAAACCCATAGTTCTTAAAAAAAGTTTACAATAAAGAACGACACGTTTCCCATGTTAACTGAAACATAAATAGGGATTATGTAATTTCCATCAGTATCATGGCTGTAGAGATGGCTGAAACCTAGTTACGATAAAAGACGATCATTGGAACAACAAACAATTGCATACAATGGAATTAGCTAGCTACTTGATTTTTTGAGACTCGTCTTTCCGGGTTGCAGCGGTAGCTAGAAACCTAGTAAGAGACGATCACGTCCAATGTTAAGAAATATAAAAACCCATAGTTCCTAACAGAGGAGTCAGATCAAAACAATAAGTACACCATTAGAACCGCCTTGTCCGAAATCCCTGTATAGGAAACTTTCTGTCCCTTGGCTTGAACAGCAAGGGAAATATATTGGCTTGAAAATCAAGAAAAGTGGCAGCTACTACAACATTCTGCCTAAACGGGATATTTTTTTCTTTTTTTCTGTTTTCTTTCTTTTCCACAGATAGCTTGGCACTGGAACATCGTAGAGGGTTGTTCAATAGCTCATTTTAAAGGAAATTATTTGGGTTAAAAGTCTATATTAACTAAAATAAATTATTTCTAAAAGAGAATACATTTTTCCACCAAAAACTGCATTTTTGATGTCTTTTCACACTGCAGTCTTTCAAACATAATCGTATACCAGCAGTAAGATTTGAACCCACGCCTCCGAAGAGACTGGTGGCTAACACCAGTGCCTTGGACCACTCGGCCAGGCTTCCTCTTATAATTTGGGTTGCAGCAGTAGCTAGCAACCTAGTAAGAGACGATCAGTCCCATGCTAAGAAATATAAAAACCCAAAACTCCTAAAAATAGAGTCAGATCAAAACAAAAGTACATCATTAGAACTACCTTGTCTGAAACCCTACTATATACATAATGAATGTCGTCATAGCTTTATATTAGAGCTATGACGTGAATAGAAAAACACGAAATTATGTTGTGGTTTCTGAAGACGTCATGAAATAATATTATATTAAGAGACGATCATTGGAATAACAAACCATTGCATACTTTGGACCTAGTTTTACATTAAAAGATTATCCGGGTTGCAGCGGTAGCTAGCAACCTAGTAAGAGACGATCACGTCCAATGTTAAGAAATATAAAAACCCATAGTTCCTAAAAAAGGAGTCAGATCAAAACAAAAAGTACACCATTAGAACCGCCTTGTCCGAAACGCCTGTATAGGCAACTTTCTGTCCCTTGGCTTGAACAATAAGGGAAATATATTGGCTTGAAAATCAAGAAAAGTGGCAGCTACTACAAAATTCTGCCTAAACGGGATATTTTTTTTCTTTCTTCTTTTCCACAGATAGCTTGGCACTGGAACTTCGTAGAGAGTTGTTCAATGGCTCATTTTAAAGGAAATCTCTAGATCTAGCATCTTTTGCACTTAATTTTTTTTTTCAATTAATTATTTTTCACGAAAAACTTAATTTTTTATATACAATATTGATCAATGACGTCATAGTCGTTAGATGTAGTTAGTATTACATAATTATAATAAAGAATATAATAAAGAACGACCTCTTGCCTCAACTAAATTTTATAGGCCACTTAACTATAGTGTAGGCTAGCACAGTTATATTTAAGGCCAATATATTAAAATTTTCCATTAAAAGACGAATATTGGAATAAAAACCCATTACATACATTTGATTTAGTTATTACAGTAAAGAACGACATGACAATGCTAACTGAAATTATCTATTTTACATTAAAAGCGATAATTAGAATAATAATCTGGGTTGCAGTGGTAGCTAGCAACCTAGTAAAAGACGATCACGTCCAATGTTAAGAAATATAAAAACCCATGACTCCTAAAAAAAGTCAGATCAAAACAAAAAGTACACCATTCGAACTGCCTTGTCCAAAAACCCTGTATAGTAAACTTTCTCATATTTGGCTTGAACAGCAAGGCAAATATATTGGCTTGAAAATCAAGAATTATATTAAAGGACAATCATTAGAAGAGCAAACCATTGCATATATTATACTTAGTTATCTGCCTGATCCGGGTTGCAGCGGTGTTATCCGGGTTGCAGTGGTAGCTAGCAACCTAGTAAGAGACGATCACGTCCAATGTTAAGAAATATAAAAAGTTTTTAAAAAAAAGTCAGATCAAAACAAAAAGTACACCATTAGAACCACCTTGTCCGAAACCCATGTATAGTAAACTTTCTGATATTTGGCTTGAACAGCAATCCGGGTTGCAGCGGTAGCTAGCAACCTAGTCCGGGTTGCAGCGGTAGCTAGCAACCTAGTAAGAGACGATCACGTCCAATTTCAAGAAATATAAAAACCCCTAACTCCTAAAAAAAGAGTCAGATCAAAACAAAAAGTACACCATTAGAAACGCCTTGTCTGAAACCCCCTATAAAGGAAACTAACCGCCCTTTGGCTGGAATAAAAAATAAAATATATTGGCTTGAAAATCAAGAAAATTGACTTTAACCACGTTATTCTCCACAAACGGGATAGTTTTTTTCTTTCTTCTTTTCCACAGATAGCTTGGCACTGGAACATCGTAGAGAGTTGTTCAGTGGCTCATTTTAAAGAAAATTATTGGGGTTAAAAACTTCTTGTAATTCATTACAGTAAAGAACAAATTTCTAGCCCATATTAACTAAATTAAGATTATAATTAATATTAAAGATTTATCAATGATGTCATAATCGTAGGTTGTAGCCAAGTCGTCTATTACTATTCCAATTAAGAAAAAGCCATAGGCTTTTTCCTGCTTGTAATACAGTAAGGTACAATAAAGAAAGAACTCTAGCGTATATCCGGATTGCAGCGGTAGCTAGCAACCTAGCAAGAGACGATCACTTCCAATGTTAAGAAATATAAGAAATATAAAAACCCATAACTCCTTAAAAAAGAGTCCGATCAAAACAATTATTATAATTGTATTAGTATCAAATACGCCACTTAATTATAGTATAAGTTAGTAATTCAACAGATAGCTTGGCACTGGAACATCGTAGAGAGTTGTTCAATGGTTCATTTTAAAGGAAATTAATGGGGTTAAAAACCTTTTGTAATTTAAACAAATTATTTTTATTACATTAAGAAATTTTAATTATGTTCCTTAAGAAATCATCATAAATCATCTCTGTTAACAAATCATCTCTGTTAACAAAGGCAGCTCTTCACTTACCGTCTATTATTATGGATGGTTGGATATCCTGCATTTTTTATAATTCACCTGTATTGTCGTATTTTTAAAAGTTTTACTTTCTCCCTGTATAAATTTCCTTGTCTAATTGGGCATATAAAGAAGAAAAAAAAACGAAAATGTTACTGATTGAAAATATCTTCTGGGTCTGTGTAACCAAAAAGTGACTGATTTAGGTGGAAATTCTCTCCATATATGGTTTGTTCCTGTTTAATTTGGATGTTATTTTTATAATAAAGAGTGACCTCTTGCCTATGCTAAATTTTATAGACCACTTAACTATAGTATAGGTTAGTAAAGTTTACAAAACGGACTGATTATAATAAAGAACAAACGCTTGCTCATAGTATCTGAAATATTAATTAAAAGTAGTAGCTCTAGCTTTAGTGGCAGTATTATCATCGGTAAACTTTTCTAGAGTATGGTGCAATAATTGACTTACATGCTTTATTCTCTGAAATTCGTCTCTTACTACTCAAACTAAGAAAAAGCCGTAGGCTTTTTCCTGTTTGTAATACAATAAAGAACGAACTGTTGTGTATGCTAACTTGCATAGGCAACCGGGTTGCAGTAGTAACTAGCAACCTAATAAGATACGATCACGTCTGATGTTAAGAAATATAAAATTACATTAAAGAATATAGTAAAGATCGACCTCTAGCTTATTTGAATTTTAAATTAAACGATTTTAATTTATTGTTAAATAAAGGATCGATATATGTTGTATAGTCCGGGTTGCAGCGGTAGCTAGCAACCTAGTAAGAGACGATCACGTCCAATGTTAAGAAATATAAAAACCCATAGCTCCTAAAAAAGGAGTCAGATCAAAACAAATAGTACACCATTAAAACTGCCTTGTCCGAAACCCCTTTATAGGAAACTTTCTGTCCCTTGGCTTGAACAGCAAGGGAAATATGTTGGCTTGAAAATCAAGAAAATTGACTTTAACCACGTTATTCTCCCCAAACAGGATATTTTTTCTCTTTTCTTTGTATCCAGAGATAGCTTGGCACTGGAACATCGTAGAGAGTTGTTCAATGGCTCATTTTAAAGGAAATTAATTGGGTTAAAAACCTTTATTAACTAAAATAAATTATTTCTAAAAGAGAATAAATTTTTTACAGTAAATAACGAACCTTAGCCCATAGTAGCAGAAATAAGAATATCTAGGTTGCAGCGGTAGCTAGCAACCTATTAATTACATAGTCCGGGTTACAGTGGTAGCTAGCAGCCTCGTAAGAAACGCCAAATTAAAAGATGATCATTAGAAGAACAAACCATTGCTTATATTGGACTTAGCTGCGTGATTCTTTTAGGTTCGTCTCTTACTATTCCAAAGAAGAAAAAGCCGTAGGCTTTTTCCTGTTTGTAATAATACATTAAAAGATAACCATATGTGACGTAATAAGTGAATGCAATATTTATACACGTTCTTCCGACAAGTATTGCATTAAACAACGAGCTATAACCTATAGTAATTATAGTAAAGATCCGGGTTGCAGCGGTAGCTAGCAACCTAGTAAGAGACGATCACGTCCAATGTTAAGAAATATAAAAGCCCATTGTTCCTAAAAAAGGATTACAGTAAAGATATAATAAAGAACAACCTCTTGCCTATACTTAATTTTATACGCCATGTTGTAATAAAGATCTAACTCTTCCCTATACTAACTTGTATAGGCAACTTCACTATAGTGAAGATTACAGTATTTATATTATACATCATTATAAATTATAAAAGGTTCGAATGTTCGAAGATTATAGAGTTAAAAATTTTCCCACACCGGGAATCGAACCCAGTCCTCCTAAGTGAAAGTTAACTATCCTAGCAACTAGACCAAATGGGACCATAAAGAAGTATGATTTAAGAACCATATGCATATTATTATTTCACCATACCATTAACATTTATAATAAAGATCGAACTCTTTCCTATATTACATTAAAGAACGAACTTTAGTCCATAGTTATAATAAAGATCCGGGTTGCAGCGGTATTTAGCAATCCGGGTTGCAGCGGTAGCTAGCAACCTATTAAGAGACGATCATGTCCAATGTTAAGAAATATAAAAACCCATAGTTTCTAAAAAAGGAGTCAGATCAAATTCCAAAGTACACCATTAGAACCGCCTTGTCCGAAACCCCTGTATAGTAGACTTTCTGTCCCTTGGCTTAAACAGCAAGGGAATTATATTGGCTTGAAAATCGAGAAAAGTGGCAGCTACTACAACATTCTGCCTAAACGGGATATTTTTTTCTTTTTTTTTTCTTTTGTATCCAGAGATAGCTTGGCACTGGAACATCGTAGAGGGTTGTTCAATAGCTCATTTTATAGGAAGTTAATTGGGTTAAAAAAATTTTACATTAAAAGACGATCACTGAAATAACAAACCATTCCATACATTGGACTTAGTTAGCTACTTGATTGTTTGAGTTTCGTCTCTTACTATTTAAAGGAAGAAAAAGCCGTAGGCTTTTTCTTGTTTGTATTTATAGTTAAAAAAAATGAACTCAAGTCCAAAGAAACTGAACACTGTGGTTCATTCATATTATCTTCATTATTTTAGCTAGAATAAAAATAAACAAGTTTCTTTTTTTAATTTTAAATTGAAAAGATAGTGCTTTTAATTCAACATATTAAAAGTTCTCCCAACGGGGAATCGAATCCCCTTCTCCCAGGTAACAAGTGGCCATACTTACCATTAGACTATCGAAAACTTATAAAATAAAAGTTACATATAAGATATGATAATAATTTTTTAATCTGGGTTATTACATAAAGGTTACTATAAAGAACGAACTCATGCCTATACAAACTTGTATAGTGGGACATAAGGATCGATCATAAATGGTGCTAGCTAAGAGGATCTCACGTAGTAGTTATTTACATTAAAAGACGATCATCCGGGTTGCAGCGGTAGCTAGCAACCTAGTAAGAGACGATCACGTCCAATGTTAATTATTATAAGGAACAAATAATAAACTTAGTTAGCTGTCTGATTCTTTGAAGATGGTCATTTACTATTCCAAAGAAGAATAAGCCGTAGGCTTTTTCCTGTTTGTAATCCGTGTTGCAGCGGTAGCTTGATAATCCGTATTGCAGCAGTAGCTAGCAATATCATTTAAGATCAATCGTTAACACGCACTGTTTTGAACTCAAATCTTTCTTAGCAGAATCATAAGTTCATCTCCACAGGACAGTGGTAACCGCTAATACAAATATATCACTCAGCATATGGTGTCTAAGATTAAAAAAAAGTGTGAAAATTATCCCATACGATTTTCGAGCAATTAACTTTTTCTTCTCCCTTATTATTTTACAGAATAAACTATATAAGAAAACATATATATTAAACAAACATAAGAATAATGGGTATATACTGGGGTGACAAAAGCTATAATGAAAAAAATTAAAATAGCCATTTGTGTATATTCGTTCTTTATTATAATAAAGAACGACCTCTTGCCTATACTAAATTTTATAGGCCCCTTAACTATAGTATAGGCTAGTACAGTTATTATATTTAAGGGCAATATACTAAAATATAGTCAATATATTAAATATACTAAAAGATGGTCATTGGAATAAAAACCCAATACATACATTTGATTTAGTTAGCTACTTGATTGTTTGAGGCTAGTCTCTTACTATTTCAAAGAAGAAAAAGTCGTAGGCTTTTTCCTGTTTGTAATCAATTAAAAGAGTTCTACCTTTACAATGAGTTATCCGGTTAGTCCGGGTTGCAGTAGTAGCTAGCAACCTAGTAAGAGACGATCACGTCCAATGTTAAGAAATATAAAAACCCATAGTTCCTAACAAAGGAGTCAGATCAAAACAAAAAGTACACCATTAGAACCACCTTGTCCAAAACCCTTGTATAAAAAACTTTCTGTCATTTGGCATGAACAGCAAGGGAAATATATTGGCTTGAAAATCAAGAAAATTGACTTTAACCACGTTATTCTCCACAAACGGCATATTTTTTTTTCTTTTTTTCTTCTTTTCGACAGATAGCTTGGCACTGGAACAGCGTAGAGAGTTGTTCAATAGCTCATTTTAAAGGAAATTAATTGGATTAAATATATAGACTTGCATGGGACAGGCTACTCTGGCAGTCACACCTTTGAGTAGGCTAGTCAATTTGTTTCTGAGCTAGAAAAGAACTCACAAAGAAAAATGTAAAATAACCTAACCTAGCCTAACTGATATTTTTAATGTGTTCCCACTCCTTAGCTTAACATGGCAAGATATAGGTTTTGCCCTAGGCTATTAAAAAAAGTTGAATAAAATATGCTGTGTTTTTTTTCAAATTCGCTTTACTGATGTTACATTCTAATTATTAGTAGTAAACCAGCTTTTAAAGATAATAACAAACCCATAGAGTCAGTGAGTTTTTTTTATTTTGTCCAGGATATGTCCAGTTAAGAAGAAGGCTGATGGTGATGTATATTGCAAAGTATATCTGGAAAACTTAGGCTGTTTACATTAACTTGTTGGCTAAAAGAATATAATTTGATGTTCTTTTCAATGTTTTATTTCCAAAAATGTCAGTCTAATTGCCACCATTCTAAATGTACCCAGACCCTACCTTCACATTTCGATTGGTACCGCTAGGCTAAATAGTAGACTTGATTCTAGAACTGTTGCTATAAAGCAAAAATACAAAAAAAAACAGTAAAATGAGTTAACCCATGCAAAGAGATGAGGTATATTAGACACTTTTAATTTTTCCCAATCCCTTCCCCTAAAATAACAAAGTATAGGTCTTGCCTTAAGCTATTAAAAAAGCTTAGTTAATATACTGTTGTTGTATTTGTTAAATTAGCTTTACTGATGTTATGAACTAATTATTGTTAATAAATCAGCTTAAAAGGATAATGGCAAAACCATAAAATAAATGAAATTTTGTATTTTGCCCAGGCTATACCCAGTTATGGAGGAGGGGAGGGGGAGGGGCCCCAGAGACAATACATTCGTTAGCCCTAACCTAACCTAACCAGAAAAGAAAGGGAATATTTTCGATTTCGAAACAATTTAATTGAATAATTACAACAACAACAATAATACTAAGCATGTACAATTAGCGATACAGTTTATTGTCTTCGATATGTTTCACTAATGCACTTAAAGCACATTGAAGTCTATTCACATGTGCTATATCAAGTTTTGCAGCGAAACATAATTGATCCTCCATTTTAAATTTGCTCAAGGATATCACATATCTTGCATATACTACATCCCATTCCAGACAAAGTCGTGATCCTCTCGTGATTTCCACCGCAATGTTTGGTGCTCTTGTATTATTACCATCAACTCCACTATCAACTTCTAATAGGGTAAATTTTCCTATTCCAGGATCTTAACATTCGGCCCTAGCGTGCACTTGGCCAAACAACAACGACAAAACAAGATCTTGAAAAAAGTGTCATTGACTCTGTCCCCGTTAGACTCAATAATCCAGAAAACATCCGTCAAAGTGAGAAAAATCCTGTTTTTCCATTCTCACTTACAAAGACCACAAAACAGACATAAATTGCTGTTGACATCCATGAAAAACAAAAAATAAATTGACTAACAATCATAACCGTCCAAGAAACATCCATAAAAGTGAGAAAATTCCTGTTTTTTTCAAGTGAGAAAAATCCTGTTTTTTCATTCTCAGTGAGAAAAACCATAAACCACGTGGTTAGTACGGGACCTCTTGACCCCTTTCTACTTATAAGGCAGCATCATTCAGCCAGGGAGGGTTGGAGGCCCCCTATGGCCCCCCCTCCCCAGAGGGGCCGCCATGTTGTCATCGCCAGAGCTATAGCTATTGTACCATTCAACTATGTTGAACAAGATTTCTATGTCAAAATTTCGATAAGACGTCTTTAGGGAAAATAAATACGTGGGAGAAAAGCGTTTATTGCCCTCTAATTACTTTTGACTCTTAATAGAGGAAGTAGAAGTTTTAATCTTCAATCGAATGAGCCACTTCCGAAGTTTCTAAGACAATCTTAGTATACAAAGTTCCTTGAAGAAAAAAGGTAAATAATAAAAAAAATAAACAATACATTTTGGCCACTTCATACTTAGCAGCACTATTGCGCTGTCAATAATAGTTACTTAAGTGCTTTTCTGCTATTACGACAACATGCTTTGGTATGTGTGATTTTTTCTTTTCAGCAAATTCTCGCTTTTTTCAGAATTCTACAAATTCAAGAAAATATCACGAATCAGATTACTCGAGTTAATTTTGTTGGTGTATCTTGGACTTACTGCAAAATAAGTTATGTTCATTTTAAGTTTCAACATTACTCTTTCTTTCCGTCAGAATATTTTGTTTTTTGAAATTAAATTACTGAAAAAGGGCCCTAGATCTTTGATTTTTTCATCCGAATGAACCTTCTTTTGATAATCTTGTATAACAGACAATGAAAGGTCACTTTTGTGACCATCCTTTCGGGGAAAATTAAGAACTTTATTTCTAGTTATTACATACTTTAGACAACGGTCACCAGCCTGTTGTCCATTTACCTCTGATGGTCCAAGCAAATGTTCGGGTGGTCGACGAAGAAAACGGACCATTATAAACTAATTGGTTTAATGGGGTTTGTTTATTATTATCTAGATTTCTTGGACCTGAAAAAATTCAAAAAAAATGACATGGTGGTTTTATTGACATATTTAACGATTTCTGCTGCTGAACATTCTTGAGTAAACTCACATCTATGTCAGGATGCATTTAAGGATTTCTACTGCTGTACTAGTATTGGGCGACATTTATATATCGATATATCGGACTAAATATCAATATCGAGCCGTAGATATCGATATTAAAACCGAATTTTTTTAGGGATCCCTATCCCCTCTAACTAATTTGTGTTAAGTGGTCTCTAATTTCAGCAAAATGTATTTTGAGGCCCTTGGAGAAGGGTTATACCTAAAATTGTCTTAAGAGTGTACTCAAAATTTCTTAGTTTTCTTGCCGATCGGATTTATATAGAATAGTTTACTCCTTGCATGTTGCTACGATCTCAAGAGAAGGAAATTTCGAAAAAAATTCCCTCAGCTAAAAACTCCTCCTTGGTAAAGTCCCACGCAAATTCTGCAAACAAATCCGAGACGCTTAGTAGGTTTGTATCCTGTCATCTATAATTGACCTTATTTTTTCTCATCTTATTGGTTGCAATAAAGATAATGGATAAGCAGAGCACCTTGGCACCTTTTTGGTAAGCAAACACCTCTGGTTCTCAAATTTCAGATATGTTTGAACTATTACCAACTCAAAAAAAAATAAACAAAAACAACAAGTTTTTTTCAATTGAAAGTAAGGAGAAACATCAAAAATTAAAACTAACAGAGCATATTTCACCAATGAGAAGCGTTGAGTCATCCTTAATACCTTCGCTCTTTACGCTAAAGTTTGACTTTTGTCCCAGTTCTTTAAGAACGACTCCCAAACAACGAGACTCAGTTCACTAGAACAAAAGGAAATATTTTTAAACATACTTAAAACTTTAGCGTGAAGAACCAGGCATTGAAGAGGGGCAATCCCCTCATATACGTAATAGTTTCTGCTCGTTTTAAGTTTTACTGTTGCTCCTTTCTTTCAGCTGAAAAACTTGACTTTTTTTTAAAAAATTATAAAACACGAGACCTGATAACTGCTTGAAATACAAGAGCAAGGCCATACCTATTTACAATTTATTAATTAAAAAAAAAAATTTCCACAAAATAAGTTTTTCAAAGAAAAGTAAAGAACTCTATTAAATTCGGTTTATTTACTTTTATATTCGGCAAATGGGGAGGAAGATTTGGGAAAAATGGAAATTTCAGATTCAATTTGATTAGGCTATAGTTACTGCAAGGATCGTATTCGGATTTTTTTTTTTCAGGTAGACGCATACACAAAATCTTTAAAAAATAAATCAAAATTTGTTTATATGCAGAATTTGTTACATTTTTATGAGATGGACAAACATATCGAGGGAGAGAGTGGGGTCAAATCCACTACACCCCCATCTTGGATAAAGCCTCGTTTACTACCAAAAGGCAAAATACAAAATTGCAAAATGATTATAACCGTTAAGTTATTTATTTGAAATTTTGTGCCCCTAAAATTTCTTCCTCTAATATTTTGGCGCCTAGGGCAAGTACCCCCTGTGTCCCCCCTTGAAAGCGTCAATGCTGAAGGGTGTATCTGAAATTTTCACACTTCTTAAAAGATTTATAAAAATCGCTAGGTTTGCTCTTCTCAAAGGGATTTTAGACAGGACAAAAAGAGATAAAGAGGATCGAAGTGTGATAGAACTCAAATTACTCTGCTGCTTGAATACAGCTCAGAAAATGGTTTATTAAAATATTCCAGGAGCTTAAAAATGTCAGATGAGACCATTTGCCTATCAGCGACAATACGTATATCTAGTTTGTGTACCAACTACACCCTGTCAAGGCAAACGTAGTTGCAACTTGTAAATATCATGAAGTTTCAGGAAGTTGTACTTGCGGACATGTTGGAAGACTCTCCGCCTCCCCCTGAAACCATATTAAATAAAACAAATTTTTCGTTTCACTCTTTTATGGACAGCTCAGAAAATAGCTTATTAAAATATTTCAGGAGCTTAAAAATGTCAGATGAGACCATTTGCCTATCAACGACAATACATGTATCTAGTTTGTGTACCAGCTACACCCTGTCAAGGCAAACGTAGTTGCAACTTGTAAATATCATGAAGTTTCAAGAAGTTGTACTTGCGGACATGTTGGAAGACTCTCCCCTCCCCCTGAAACCATATTAAATAAAATAAATTTTTCGTTTCACTCTTTTATGGACTTCTATAAAATTGCCTTTTATGGACTTCTTATGGACTCTTATGGACCTTTTATGGACTTCTATAAAATTGCCTTCCTAAAAGTTAGACCTTAAGCCAGTGATCATTCCAACCAAAGGTTAATTCAATTCTTGAAACGTTAAAAAGAGGCTATATACTTCTATGTTTTAAATAAATTCTAGCAGTTGCACATCAAGTAAGATTTAAGACAAGGCATTCCACACTGGTGTGTGTGTAGCTTAAATTTATGTAAATCAGTAGAGGGAAAAATGCACAAGTCACATTTAACGGCAGAAAAACAGTAATTCAAAATCATAAAAAGTATCACCCATATAAAATTTAAGGAAAGGCAAGAAAAGAGAAATAAAATTCATCCCCTCTTATGCAAATTCTTGAATCTACCATTCAAGGGTGGATTCAGGATTCTTTTTTTTTGGGGGGGGGTTACTAATTTTTGACTCAGTTTTCGACTAATTTTACTGATTTTTACCTAGGTTTTACTAATTTTCGACTCGGTCAAAAATTTCGGGAGGGGGTTCAAACCGGGTAACCCCCCCTGGATACGGCCTTGCTACCATTGGATGCTTTCGTTGGACTGGCAAACACCAACCCTATTGCTGCAGATAAATATGACCAACTGTCATTACTCAGGACTCTTTTATCAACCGCCAAAAATTTGTATCGATTGTGAAAAATGCAAAATTGAAGACCATCAATGAGCAAAGGTAAGCATTAGAACAAGAATTAGAATCATTTTATTCATACAAGTTGCCGTGATAAGATAAAGTTATAACAAACTTTCAGCTCTAGGAAACAGACAGCAAAGCTCGATAGGTCAGCAGAGCTTAATGAATCTTCAAGAAAAGATTCGAATTAGATAATAGTATTTATACTAATTAGACATAATGGTAATACTAATTACTAATTAGTAATACTAATACTAATTAGTAATACTAATACTAATTAGACAATAATAGATTCAAATTAGATAGTGCTCGTATTTGTAATAAAGAAAATTCTCATATGTTTTCAATCTTTCTAGTTGAAGAAAGCTATAAGCAAAGAATAATTTTTTTAAATAGACCCTTTTCCATTTTTATAGAAGATTTGTAGGATTGGAAGACACTTGAGAACAAACTAATTAACATTCAAAGAAAACTACATAGTATCTATCTGCTCAGTCAACAAAACGAATAAAGTGCAGCATTGATAGAGACTGACATTGACAAACTGACAGCATCTGTCTGCAGCATTGACACAAAAAGTTTCTGTACAGCTGGGAGGCGACTAAATCGCATATCAGGACGTAGAAAAATGGGCCCGCAAAAGTCATCACGGAGATTAACAAGGATGGAAATCCTTCTTTCACCTAAACTACGACTTATGGGAATTTAAGCCAAACATCAGAATTTGGAAATTCTGTGTCTCAAAAATGGTAATTTAGTGTTTTGAATTTTGATTGAAAATGCGCCTAAGTATTATTCTTAAGTACACAGTTGATCACTTCTGAAGACGGTTACTGTGCATGTGATAAAAAAAACAAAATATTTCGCTATTGTTTTTCACTGTCTAATTCACAGATTTATCCCTATTTAAACTGTTATTTTTAAATTGGAAAGGCAGCGTGGTCTTTGAAATTATCTACAGAATAACCATGGATTCACTAGATTGTAAATCTGTGATTGCCAACACGGAGTACAAACCCCAACAGTGGATTATGGAAATATTTTGGCGGACTAGGTGCACCTTTCACGGATTTGGCAGGACATGCACCTTTCGGCTGATTATACTATTGAGCTTTAGTTTTGAAAAAACAAAAGTTTTTTTGTGAAAGACATCACATTCATGTGCATTTTAAGAGCGAAAAAATACATTATAATGTTGCAATGACGCCATGCATTGTATACAACGTTTATTACAGAGACACTAATTTTAATTATTATAAAACATGTCTATAGAATTACTGGAAAAAAAATATCAAGTTAATGGTCTTTAAACTTTTTTCAGGTGAATACTCGTAAAATTTTCAATAAAAAAATTCATTCGTCCTCGTCTGGGGTGGAAGGACGTCATAAGGAAAGATTTAAAGGAAATGGGAACTTCGTGGGAGGGTGTAAAAAGAGAGACTTTGAATAGATTGGGATGGAGGAGCGTGCGTAGCTGTGTTGGCCTCAGGCAGCTTGGTGCTGCGGCGAGTTGTTATTACTACTAGTAGTAGTAGTAACACAATTTAAATATCCCAAGGGACATGAGTATCTTAGATATGCTTAGACAGGCGAAGCCCAAAATCGGTTGGGAACCACTGGTTTATACATTTATAAACTTTATAAATATTAAGAAATATTAAAACAAAAATACAAAAGTCGAAATAACAGGTCATGGTAAAGGAACGGTATAAAGGTTTGCGAGGGCTTTTGGCCCAAGTTGGCGACTATAGTGAGAAATAACGCAAGGGAATACCTGCGCGGGAATAAAGGCCCGAGTGAGCGGAAAAAGTAATATTGGTTCAGAAATTTGAAAAAAGAGAGCTTAGGCCTCAGATAGGCTCGCCCAAAAATCGAATAAAAGCTTAAGATATGTTTGACGCCTAAGCACAGGTCTTCCTAGTTTAATACAGCTTTAGAATTTAATTAGAAAATCGTAATTATTTTTTTAACCGTGATTAGTACTGTGATGTTTTTTGTTGTTGTTGTGTTGAGGTTATGATCAATAAAAAAGATAATACTTGAAATACGGCTGTAATTCATTAAAGATTAAAAGTTTATTCTAGATAGGTCACATGATACGTGATAACTATTGAAAATATGATGCTGTCCAATAAACTTCGTTATTTGAAGTAACGAAAAAACAAACCTTAGAAAATCATGGGTTTTGGTGTGAATTCAGATATGCAAATCAGCTCGTGTCCAGGTAGCAAAGCTTTTATTAATGTTTGAAGCTTGACCTTCGTGTTTTGCACTTTATAATATATAAGAACATTACTATAAATTTATTTTCCAAGCAATCTATGCGACATTGCAATTTTTTATCTATATTACATTTGATCTGTTAATGCAGCTTGTCACGCCAATATGTCTATAGTAGACTAGTACTAAAAATTCAGGTCTGCTGACATTTTGGTGAAACATTGATTTTGTTTTTATATTTTTGGATTTTTGTTGTGATATACTGATATTTGTCGTGAAGAGACTTGGTACTTGAATTCAAATATGTCTTCTATGGACGACTTTTCTGGTAAAATTGGGTGGGGGTCTTGAGATGGTATACCAGACACCAAGACTTTTGTCTTCTCACATTAAGGCCCACCAGAGAATATTCTTCAGCTACTTTCGATAGCATAGGTTGAACATCTAGACGTGATTCAGCTAAGAAGCTAAAAGTTCTATGACTTTTAGGGGTTGTTTCGCCCTTTTTTTCGAAAATAAGGCAAATTTTCTCAGGTGCGTAACTTTTGATGAGTAACCTTAACCTTGATGAAATTTATATATTTGAAATCAGCATAAAAATCTGTTTCTTTTGATGTATCTATTGGTATCAAAATTCCCTTTTTTAGAGTTTCGGTCACTATTGACCCGTGTCGCATCTTACTTACAGTTCGTTACTACAAACTGTTTGATATGTCGTCTATGGGCGACAGTTCTGGTATTGGGGGGGGGGGGGGTTGAGATGGTATACCAGACACAAAAACCTTTGTCTTCGAGGAGCTCATCTTAAGGCCCACCAGAGAAGATTCTTCAGCGACTTTCGATTGAGCTTCTAGACGAGATTCGGCTAAGAAGCTAATATCGTCGGTGTAGTCCAGATCGGTGGTCGCCAAATTGGGACTTGCTTAAACGCCTGGGAAGGTCGTCATTGCTCTAGTCATTATTCAATCGATTGTGAAATTAAATAAGACGGGAGACAATATAAATCGCTGTCGGACACCAAAATCAGTTTGGAATATTGAGGAGATCTCTCCACCAATCAGAATTTGGGCTCGTGTACGTGATAGTATGCTTGAATATCTTGTCTGGTACTCCATACTCCGTCGTGGCCTTCCATATTGCGCTGGCCTTCCACGTTGGCCTTACTCCGTCATGACCTTCCACGTTGCGCTAGACACGAAAAAAGTTGTGAAGAACTATGGTGAATATTTTAGCAGCAATGCAGCTGAAGGAGATCCCGCGATGATTGCTGTTATTGTCTTTAGCCCTTTTTTGAAGACCGGAAAGATGATAGTCTCCCCAATCCTGTGGAACCATTTCTTCTTCCCATACACGACAAGTTTGTTTATGACGAGCGAGCTGACAAGTGCTGTCCCTGCACATCTGTTCAGCCGGGATAGGATCGAGACCAGGGGTTTTATTGCTTTTCAGGCAATTGATCGCTTGTCGGACTTAATCTGAAATTGGGGGAGCCATGTTCAAGTCCTTGTAGATACTGCTGGTTTTTTTTTATTTAATTTGTGATAGTTTTAAATAAATCCAGGATATTAACCCCCTCATTGGAGGGGGTTAATAGTTGATTTCCAGATAGAAATTATGTTTTTGAGGAGGACACTCCCCAACAGCCTTCAGGGCAAGGGTTGTAAGTTATGCCTTGGGGGCAGATAAGGTTTTTATAGAACGCGTTGTCGTAGAAACTTCAAAAAGGGCTCATTCGATTGGAAATTAAAATGACTAGTGCCCTTTGTAATAGTCGAAAGTGATTGGAAGGCAACTAACACCCCTTCCACGCCCACCATTTCCCCAAACACATGCAATCAAAATTTTGATATAGCCATTTTGTGCCACGCAGTTTAAGGCTCGGGAAATTATACCTTTGAGCAGGACACTCCTCCCAGTTTTCAGGGCAAGGGTTATAAGTTATGCCCTTGGGGACATCTAAGGTTTTTATTGAAATATTTGTCCTAGAAACTTGAAAAAGGGCTCATTCGATTGAAAACTCAAAGGGCTAGTGGCCTTTTTAATAGTCAAAAGTGATTTGAGGGCAACTAATCCCCTTGTCAAGCCCCCCTTTTCCCCAAACACATCCAATCAAAATTTTTTGACAGCCATTTTTTCAACATAGTTGAAAGTTCTGGAAATTCGGTCTTTTAGGATGATAACCCCCTATTATGTATTTAAGGATGACAAACCCCCCCGAGCCCCCAGGGCAATGGTTGTAAGCTATGCCCTGGGTGCATATAAGGTTTTTATTGATAGAGTTGTCGTAAAAACTTCAAAATGGGCTCATTTAATCGTACATGGAGAGGATTAGTGCCCTTTTTAATAGTCGAAAGCGATTGGAGGGTAATTAAGCCCCTTCTCACGCCCACCATTCCCCCAAACACATCCAATCAAAATTTTCAGATAGCCATTTTGTTCAACGTAGTAGAAAATTCTGGAAATTAGGTCTTTGAGGATGAGAACCCCCCTCCTGCAATCAGGGCAAGGGTTGTAAGTTATGCCCTGGGGCATATAAGGTTTTATTGAAAGCTTTGTCGTAGAAACTTCAAAAGGGCTCATTTGATTGGAAACTGAAAGGGCTAGTGCCTTTTTTAATAGTTGAAAGTGATTGGAGAGCGCCTAACGCCCCTCTCACGCCCACCATTTCCCCAAACACATCCAATCAAATTTTGAGATAGCCATTTTGTTTAACGTAGTTGAAAGTTCTGGAAATTAGGTCTTAGAGGATGACAACCACCATAACAGCCCTTAGGGTAAGGGTTGTAATTTATGCCCTGGGGGTATATAAGGTGTTATTAGAAAGCGTTGTCGTAGAAACTCAAAAAGGGCTCATTCGATAGGAAATCGAAAGGCCTAGTGCCCTTTTTAATAGTCGAAAGTGATTGGAGGGTGACTAACCCCCCTCTCACGCCCACCATTCCCCCAAACACATCCAATCAAAATTTTGAGACAGCCATTTTGTTCAACATAGTAGAAAATTCTGGAAATTAGGTCTTTAAGGATGACACCCCCCCCCCCCCCGCCCCAGCCATCAGGGCAAGGGTTGTGAGTTATGCCCTGGGGGCATATAAGGTTTTTATAGAAAGCGTTGTCGTAGAAACTTCAAAAGGGACCATTCGATTGGAAACTGAAAGGGCTAGTGCCTTTTTTAATAGTTGAAAGTGATTGGAGAGCGACTAGCACCCCTCTCACTTCCACCATTTCCCCAAACACATCGAATCAAAATTTTGAGATAGCTATTTTGTTTAACGTAGTTAAAGTTCTGGAAATTAGGTCTTAGAGGATGACAACCACCCTAACAGCCCTTAGGGTAAGAGTTGTAATTTATGCCCTCGGGGCATATAAGGTGTATATAGAAAGCGTTGCCGTCTTAAAAAGGGCTCATTCGATTGGAAATCGAAAGGCCTAGCACCCTTTTTAATAGTCGAAAGTGATTGGAAGACTTGACATTTTTATAGTAAAGATCGATGTGGGTATAACGTTTTTTTTTTTTTTTTTTTTTTTTTTTTTTTTTTTTTTTTTTTTTAGACCAGGACACTTCGTATCGAAGGACTAGTCGTAGGAACTTCGAAAAGGGCTCATTTGATTCAAAGTAGAAAGGGCTAATGCCCTTTTTAATAGTCGAAAGTGATTAGAGGGCAACTAATCCCACTCCCGCGCCCACCCTCCCATTTTCCCAATATGTTTAAAAACTAAATGTTGCCTTAAGATTAAATCAAAATGCACTTTGTTAATACTAATTCCCAATAAGGCATCTCAGCAGTATCGAACGAATCAGGGTATTATGTTCAAACTTTCGGGGCTACTTCTGCTCTTAAAATTTAACCAAATCAAAATATCGTAAGTGTATCCAAGCTATCAAAGAAAGTAAACAGATTTTTTTGCGAATTGTATCAAGTTTTCCATTTCAGGTCATCTAGAGGAGGTATGAAACTAAATTAAACACTACTATTTGTGTCCAGGTTTTTAAAAGGGTGTATGTTGTTAAAAATTGCTGAAAATTTTTCTCCAGCATACAAATAGGAGGCAAAACTATAAAGTCTTGAAAAAACGAAAAGATATAAAGTATTATTTTCTTTTTCCCTAAAAAAACTATGTCAATAGTATTTCCAGAAATAAGTTTTTCATAGAAAAGCAAAGAACTCCATTAAACCAAAAAAAAGCTAAAATAAAATCAAATAATCTACCAAGGGGGAAACTACCACAAATCAGCATCGATAAATAAATGAAACCCAAAACGAACAGAAATTACAACAAATAACCAATTCAAACTCAAGACGAGCAGAAATTAACCTAAGTTGGGCTCAAAACCTCTATGCCTTCCCAAGACCAGAACATAATTTGCACTTTATTGAAAAAAATACAAATGAATGTGCATTGTCAGTTTAATATACATATATTGATATTTAGACATGAAAATGTTAATATCATTTGATTTATTAAAGTTATAAAAGTAAAAACATTTATATTTTTTTTCCGTAAAGTGCAAATATGTAATTTAAATTTTATATGTACTTTGACACAAATAAAATTTTGTTGCGTAGAATCTTAAAGCTTTTCTTGTAACTTATTGTACATATCAGGATTTCCCTTAAAAGACATATTATTAATTAGTAAAAAAAAATAAAATAAATCAATATATTGCTTAAAGAAGTAAAATAACCTAAATCTGTTTTTATCATGGGCTTGCTGATGAGGGCCATCAATAGCCATTCTTGCCCTGGGCGCTGACAGGTCTAGATCTGTCCCCACTTTTGGCATTTTTTTTGTGTCTTCATTGAAAATTTTTTTATTTTGACTAGAAAAACAAACCTAAATTGACTAAAACATACGAAAACGAAGGAAAAAAAACGTAATTGTGCCCTATATTTTGGAATTTCACTTTTCCCCCACACTTCCTATTATTTTTTTCACAACGTGAACATTTTAACAACGGATGTAGTGACAATTTACAAAAAAATCTGCAAATTTTTCCTTTGATTTGATATACACGGTGCTATTAGTAGGCAACTTGCCTCACATAGACAAATCTCAATTTGTAATTTAATATTTGACAAATTTCTCCAGTTGTTAAGTAATTTATAATCAAATATTTCAAAATATGTTACACGTTGTAATAAAAATTTTGTAAGTAAACAAATTTAAAATAAAGCAGTTAGAATAAACCAGATTGTCCCAAAACACTTGTCTGTGGCCATGCATGTCCTAACATGTATAAGAGTGCAATATCAAACAAGTCATTTCAACATTAGGAGAGCTGATGAGTAAAAAGGTTTCAAAATGGGTATTTTTGACGTTAAGGAATGGGCATTCAAGGACAATTATAATTCCTTATTTTCAAAGGTTAATCAAACGAGGGTTGTTTTACCTCTTTTTCCAAAGTGGATCATATATTCTCAGTCTCTTGATTTTTGATCAATAAACTTAAACTTAACAAAATATGTACAGTTAGTATATCCAATAATATATATAAACAATGGGCAAAGTTAATAACTTGCAGCCCTTTCCCCAGGAACAGTGGAGGATTAAGTCATCCTCAAAGACATATTAATTAGATTATTGACTATGCTGAACGAAATGGCTATCTCAAAGTTTTGATTGGGTGACTTTGGGGGGAAAATGAGCATGGGAGGGGGCGAAGTTGCCCTCAAATTTTTTAGTCACTTAAAAATGGCACTCTAACTTTTAATTCCCATTAAAATGAGCCCTCTCACGATATTCTAAGACTACTCGATTTATACAATCACCCCTGAAAAAAAAAACCCGGATCCGTGATCTTTCCTCTGGCAAAAAATACAAAAGTCCACATTTTTGCAGATAGGAGCTTGAAACCTATCTACTAGGGTTCTTTGATACGCCGAATCTGATGGTGTAATTTTCATTAAACTTCTATGACTTTCAGGGGCTGTTTTCCCCTTTTTTCGAAAATAAGGCAAATTTTCTCAGGCCCGTAACTTTTGATGGGTAAGATTAAACTAGATGAAACTTATATATTTGAAATCAGCATAAAAATTTGATTCTTCTAATGCATCTATTTGTATCAAAATTCCATTTTTTACAAGTTTCGGTTACTGTTGAGCTGGGTCACTCCTTACTTACAGTTCATTAACACAAACTGTTTGATAACTCAAAATTTCTTTAAAGCTATTTTCAGTTCTTTGAAATGGATAACACATACACGGCATTGCAAAGAGCAAATGAAGAATTGCAACAAAGTGCAACAATCTTGAGAGCCGATTCGTCGCGAAGTTAAAGATAGGACGAATTGATAGGACTAGTTGTACTAGCAGAAGATAGGATGAATTTGGAAACTTCTATTTAAAGATTTCAAAATATATTTGAAAATACAAACAGAAATCTTAGTAAAGCTGACTATGCATGAAGCTGCATCCAATAGTGAATATTCCAAAGAACATTGGTAATTTACAAGAGTGAAAACTGGCACTAGTGTCAACAGGACACACCTATCAACACCATCTAATATTTGGCAACGCTTGGGATTTTTCAAGCTTTGTTATCATTTCTCTGTCAGGAACTGACAACAGACACTTAGTACTGACCTAGTTTTACCGTCTACATTCATTCAATTAATTTTTTTTATTTGCGCTGAAAAAATACCAAGCGTCATCAAACACATGATGGCGTTGATAATTTGTTTTTGTCGACACGAGTGCCAATTTACACGCCTATAATTTACCCATACTCTTTGGAATATTCTATAGTCAGAAAGATTGAGCAAATACTGGACCAAATCAGTCTTCCATTAGATCTTAACCTGTCAAGATATCTTGTTTTGAAATAAATGACGCTTATGATTTTTAACTGAAGACGCAAGATCAGCCTTATGAACTTTTCTTTAGAAAGTACCAGTACTAATCCTGGCTTAGGCGACCAGCTTTTAGTTGAAGATATAGCTTCCAATACAAGGTCTTTCTCGTTTTTATTCCTTAGCCTAGAATGTCCCATCCTTTTAATGAATGCTGCAGAAAATGTGGGACTGGGTCTTTCCAGTGTTCTAAGTGCAATGCTTGGTTGCATCCTGCTTGTGTTGGCATAACAAAAAGTAATAGCCTTAGAAACCCTAATTGGTTATGCGTTCAATGTCGAGCGTCGATGGTTAAAAACGACGTGATTAATACCATCGATAATCAACCAGAAGTGGTTCAACTAATCGAGTCTGTAAAATCCCCCGTCATTTTGGATGAAGGAAATTCATCTATCTCCAACAAAAATCAATTTAAAGTGATCGTTCTAAGTAGTATTACAAATTCCCCTACTTTACCTATTGCTTCGAGTAATGTCAAAAATAGTTCTGATGGATCGATTGGTTCTGCAAAAATAACCACAACCCATCAATCCCAAATTACCCACCAAATATATTGTTCCAGTAATGGTGAATTGACAAACATTGCAGAACCGACTAATGACTTAGAGCCCCATACCTGTGAAGATCGCCTAAAAAAGGAAGCGGAAATCGTCAATCTCAGGAAACGGATTACTAATCTTGAATCTCTTTATGATAGTTTATCTGATCTTTACGAACATCAGAAAAGTAATCTTTTCAAGGAAAATGAAATCAAAATGTTAAAAGTCGGTTTTCAGCTAGCAATTGTTGATGCTATACATGCATTAAAATCCCCTACATCACCCAGTGTTTCTCCTTCAGCTGATACTTCTAATCCAAATATGCATTATCCAAATTTTTGTGTAATTGGGTTGCGTAAAAACTTTAAAACCCTTTGAACCTTAAAACGTCACTATATATAATCAAGCAAGTGCTAGTGAACTTTCCTCGTCAGAATTTTTTCAAGGGATTAAAAAGGTTACGGAAACTATTCCTTCTGACTTTGTTTTAACTGAAGATAACTTATTCTTGAAATCCAGTGGTAATGACACATCTGTAATAATTGACAATGATGTCGAACTTACAAGCGGAAACTCTCACCCAGTGCAATCATGTGTTCAAAAAAATGAGTTCTGTGATCTTAAGTATAATCAACCTAATCTGTACTTTAGATCTTTAGACAGTAGATGTATGTCTAGTTATTGTAAATATCTACACATTTGTAAGCTTCATGTTCTTAGTCGTTGCATTAATAATTTGCAAATACCCCCATATTGATATCTGTAAACAATTTTCAGGTGGAAGATGCTTTGGCTTTGCAAAATATCATATCAAATTGCCCATCAAGAGTCGTAGTAGGTTCCACAAAACTGGGCTACCAAGAGGCCACCTAAATTCTGCTAATTCTATTAAATATTTTTAGACCATCGCTCGCACACAAGAAAGCCCACGAGCCATCCAGTCCTTACCAATCGAGTACCTATCCAAAGGATACCCCTATCTCCGTATCCACGTCCTGCCCCCCGTCCTTCTTTTTCAAAGATCAACCGACCCAGCCCTCCGGCTGCGTTCCAATAGTTTCCTACCCTTCCCTCTATCAGTCCCTACCCCCTTGCGTACCCAGTCACCGTAAACTCTTCGTACCATTCTCCTGCAAAAATAGCCTCATCTCTCTTGATTCCTCCAGTTCACCCCAAACTCAACCGCTACTTAGTTACCGGTGTTTAGAGTCTCCACTAGTACCTGCTCAATTAAATGCAAATGTATTTGAAAAAGATGGATTTGATCCCCCTGTCACTTGTTCTCACTATCCAAGTTTAGCCCCTGTCAAGAATTCCACTAGAACCCCTGACCCCATCTGTGATATAAAAAAAAAAGTAAAGTTTAAAAACGATACCTTCACAAGTCACTTTTAATTACCCACACTTTTGTTGAGCAACGCTGAAAGCCTTAAATTTGAGACAATTAATAAATTAGACACCATTTCTAAAATATACGCATTAGATGCAATCGCTATTACTGAAGTTCATGCTAGAAATTTGCACATGTTAAAGATTAACAATTTTTCTCAATTTATTAAGATCAGACCAGAAAACCACCCTCTGGGTAAGAAAGGTGGCGGAATTCTGTTCTTTGTCAGTAATGACTTGTACCCAAGTGAAATCTGAATTCTGTGTCTTGCTCTCTTTGATGAGATTATGTGGGTGTGTGTTCGACCTAAAGTCTTGCCGCGTCCTTTCAATTTAATTGTCCTGTGGTTTTATTACTCCCCTAATCAGATATCCGCTGACAAAATAAATTTTATCGAGAAATTACATGCAAGTGCTGACTTTGTTCTATCAAAATACCCAAATGCAGGAATTTTCCTGATGGGTGACGCAAACGATATAAGCCTTGATTCTACATGTAATGCTTTTAATTTAAAACAGGTCGTTAGTGTCAAAACTACAAAAGACAATACTACGCTTGATTTAATTTGCACTAATCTTTCGAAGTTTTACAAACCCGTCTCCACTCTGCCCCCTCTAGGGGGTAGTTACCACTTCAGCCATTTCCTATCTCCGCTGGCTAAAGTTAAACAGTCGTTTTCTATAACTGAAAACGCTAACAGGCCTCTCACTGACTCAGGAGTTTTCAATTTTGGCACCTGGATTACTACTGAAAATTGGTCCAATGTGTATCAAACAAATGACGTAGACTGCCTGGCTTTGTCCCTCCAAAATTTATTGAGGAGTAATTATGAATTCCACTTCCCTGAGAAAAAATTTCAAAACGTGTTTTACAGATAAGCCTTATGTTACTCAGTCTTTTAAAAAACTTATAAGAAAAAAAAATCAATTTTTTTAATGCAGATCGTATTACTGAGGCTAATGGTCTAAAGAAGTCCATAAAGAAAAAATCAAGAAAAGCAGTTTCTAATTATTATAATAGTAAAGTCTAAGATCTATGTTCTAACAAGCCCAAGCACTAGTACAGAAAAATTAAAGGAATATGCAGAAAAAGTCATTCTGAACTGGATTTTCACCCCCCCGAACCCCCTAATATGACTGTCACCGATTTAAACTTGTACCTTGCTTCCATCGTGCAGTCTTCCTTCTTTCATTGACTCAGGTCCAACTATTTCTCCCAATACTTCCTTCCCCTTTATTTCTCCCTCTGATGCTATAAATAAAATTCTAAAGCTTAGAAAATCAAGTATTTGTCCCCTGGACATCCCAGTTGACTTAATTAAAGCCTTTTCAGACAAAATTGCTCACCCTTTATCAAATATTTTCAACCACATCACAAAATTTGGTAAATTCCCAAGTTGCTGGAAACAAGGTTTTATAACACCTGTCCCAAAAAATGCACCAGTCTGACTTTCGCCAACATTCGCCCCATTACACTCACTTCAGTTTTTCCAAACCTTATGAAAATTTCCTCTGTGACTGGCTTAGGGATATAATTTGTCCGCGTATGGACACCCGGCAGTTTGGTAACTTAAGGAAAACTTCCACCAGCCATTACCTTGTGCACTTAATGCATACCACCGTAAGTAACCTTGATAAACCAAATGTTTGGCTGAACCTTGTCTTAGTTGATTTCAAAAAAGCTTTTGACCTGGTTGACCATAACATCCTAATTCGTCCACTACTGCTTAACTTTGAACTTGACCCTCTTTCAGAAAATACTGTTATATCGTTTCTTTCGAATAGATCCCAAGTTGTTAAATACAAAAATATTTACTCTAACCCCCTCCCTATGTATTGTGGAATTCCTCAAGGAACCTTATTGGGACCACTTTTATTTCTAGTCATGATTAACTATATTGGTAGGGGTTTTCCTCAAGGGTAGAAATACGTGGATAACTTGTCAATCCTTTAAGTATGTCACAGGACTACTAAAAGTGAACCACTCTTAATCCCAACCCACATTTCAGATGATGCTAAGAACTTTAATATGGAATTAAACTCATCCAAATAAAATATAACGACGATAATTTTCTTGAAATCCACTCCCGATTTCCTTGACCCTATCTCACCCAAAATGCTTCTGAAACATGTTAAACTCCTTGGTGTCAGAATTTCAAAAAAATCTTAAATGGGACATGTATGCTTTTAATATTGTTAAACAAGCAAACATTTCATTATCTCTGTTAAAATTTTAAACAAATTTAATTGCCCCAAGATGCAGTCCCTCTGTTTATTTATCATTTGTCAAGCCGCTATTAGAATATGCATGTCCAGTCTGGCATCTTCTAAGCAAGCTTAGTGACAAAATTGAGTCGGTCCAAAAGCGTTCGATCAGGATCATCTACAAAGAAAGCAAAGTTCCATACTCCTTCCTCCATAAATCCGCAGGTATTATTACGTTAAAAGAAAGGAGAGTACAAATTTGTTTGCGTTTTGCTAAATCCGCAATACATAATCCTAGTGCTGAGGACATCTTTCCGGATTTACATGACCCCATTAGACCCCGTCTCCCCCGATTAGCTTCCTTGGCAATTCCATTATATTCACCTATCAATACCGTTACTGAGAGGATCTGGAAGTTTTATCCCCTTAATTTTGGTGCAACGAAATAATCCCCGAACTATGCTCTGTACCAGAATTAACTCCTTCCCTCCTTTATTTTAGTTGTTTTGTATGTTCAAAATAATCATATATCATTTGTTTTCTCTGTATATGTGTTACTTTTATTTTCACTTTTTCTAATATTTATTTATGTTAAATTTTTTTTCTGACCCTCAATTTTACTTTTTTCACCTTCAATTGTATTACTTTCTTTGATTGTAAATATTTCTTTTGACAAATAATTTTTCTTAATTGTCATTGTTTTTTTTTATTTTATGTATCTGAAATTTAAAAAGAGTTATGCAATGTTTTTCTTATTGACGCTTATTTTATTTTCTAAACCACTTCGTCGTCGTTTATTTTTCTGCCTCTAACCCATCCCGTTGTTAAATTATTATTTAAAAGTTTTCTGATTGATTAGTTTTTTTTTTCTTCCTATATTATTTATTTATTAATTTTGATTTTTATATTTGTTTTTCACATATGAATCAAATTCTGCTCTCTTAGAGCTTGTGTTAGCTTTTGGAAAAAAAATATTATCTTATCTTATCTCAAATCCTGGCAAATGAGCAGACATAAAGTTATAAGCCAAGGATGAGACAAGCTACTCAGCAAGTTGTTGACGCTCTGATAAAGAATTGCCGGCTGGAGCTGTGGAATCAGTTGCAGGGTGCTAATTTAAGAAGGAAATTGACTGAGATGGATACCCTAATGAGAGACGCGAACTCTAATTTCTCCACTGACTGCCCTGGGAAAGTTCTTCTGAATGGCTATCATGATGCACTTTCTTCGCCACAGCAGCTAGGTGTTCTCGAGCATGGCTTTCCTCCTCTACCACTTTTTTTGCCCCCTTTACTGGAAGTAAGACCTTTGAGGAAAACCCCTACCAATATCGTTAATCATGACTAGAAATAAGTGGTCCCAATTAGGTTCCTTGAGGAGTTCCACAATATATAGGGAGGGGGTTAGAGTAAATATTTTTGTATTTAACAACTTGGAATCTATTCGAAAAAAACGAAATAACAGTATTTACTAAAAGAGGATCAAGTTCAAAGTTAACCAGTAGTGAATGAATTAGGATGTTGTGGTCAACCAGGTCAAAAGCTTTTGGAAATTAACTAAGACAAGGTTAAGCCAAACATTTGGTTTATCAAGGTTACTTACGATGGTATGCATTAAGGGCACAAGGTAATGGGTGGTGGAAGTTTTCCTTAAGTTACCAAACTGCCGGGTGTCAATACGCGGACAAATTATATCCCTAAGCCAGTCACAGAGGAAACTTTCATAAAGTTTGGAAAAACTGGAGTGAGCGCAATAGGGCGAATTTTGACGAAAGTCAGACGTGTGCATTGTTTTGGGACAGGTATTATAAGACTTTATATCCAGCCACTATGAAATTTAATATATTTTGTCATGTGTTTGAAAATATTTGATAAAGGCTCAGCAATTTTGTCTGAAAAGGCTTTAATTAAGTCAACTGGGATGTCTAAGGGACAAATACTTGATTTTCTAAGCTTTAGAATTTTATTTATAGCATCAGAGGGAGAAATAAAGGGGATGGAAGTATTGGGAGGAATAGTTGGACTTGAGCCAGTGAAGGGGGGAGACTGCACGATGGAAGCAAGGTACAAGATGACATCGTTGCCAATCTTATTAGGGGGTTCGGGGGGGTGAAAATCCACTTCGGAATGACTTTTTCTGCATATTTCTTTAATTTTTCTGTACTATTGATTGGTCTTGTTAGAACATAAATCTTTGACTTTACTATTATAATAATTAGAATCTGCTTTTCTTAATTTTTTCCTTATGGACTTACTTAGACCATAAGCCTCAGTAATACGATCTGCATTAAAAAAATTGATTTTTTTTCTTATAAGTTTTTTTAAAAGACTCCGTAACATAAGGCTTATCTGTAAAACGTTTTGAAATTTTTCTCGGGAAAGTGGGATTCATAATTACTCCTCAATAAATTTTAGAGGGACAAAGCCATGCAGTCTACGTCATTTGTTTGATACACATTGGACCAATTTTCAGTAGTAATCCAGGAGCCAAAATTTAAAACTCCTGAGTCACTGAGAGGCCTGTTAGCGTTTTCATTTATAGAAAACGACTGTTTAACTTTAGCCAGCGGAGATAGGAAATGGCTGAAGTGGTAACTACCCCCTAGAGGGGGCAGAGTGGAGACGGGTTTGTAAAACATCGAAAGAATAGTGCAAATTAAATCAAGCGTAGTATTGTCTTTTGTAGTTTTGAAACTAACGACATGTTTTAAATTAAAAGCTTTGCATGTAGAATGAAGTCTTAAATCGTTTGTGTCGCCCATCAGGAAAATTCCTGCATTTGGGTATTTTGATAGAACAAAGTCAGCACTTGAATGTAATTTCTCGATAAAATTTATTTTGTCAGCAGATATCTGATTAGGGGAGTAATAAAACCATAGGACAATTAAATTGAAAGGACGCGGCAGGACTTTAGGTCAAACACATACCCACATAATCTCATCAAAGAGAGCGAGACACAGACTTCATATTTCACTTGGGTACAAGTCATTAGGGACAAAGAACAGAATCCTGCCACCTTTCTTACCCAGAGGGTGGTTTACTGGCCTGAGCTTAATAAATTGAGAAAAATTGCTAATGTTTAACATGTGCAAATTTCTAGCATGAACTTCAGTAATAGCGATTGCATCCAATCCGTATATTTTAGAAAGGGTGTATAATTTATTGATTGTTTCAAAGTTAAGGCTTTCAGCGTTGCTCAACAAAAGTTTAAGTAAATAAACGTAACATGTCAAGGTACCGTTTTTAAACATTACTTTTTTTTTATATCATAGTGGGAGTCCGGTGCTTCAGTATAACTCATAACGGGGGCTAAACTCGGATAGTGATAACAAGGGACGGGGGGATCAAAACCATCTTTTTCAAATACATTTGCATTTAATTGAGCAGGTACTAGTGGAGACTCCAAACACCGGTAACTAAGTAGCGGTTGAGTTTGGGGTGAACTGGAAGAATCAAGAGAGATGAGGTTATTTTTGCAGGGGAATAGTACGAAGAGTTTACGTTGAATGGGTACCCAAGGTGGTAGGGAATGATAGAGGGAAGGGTAGGAAAATATTGGAAAGCAGCCGGAGGGCTGGGTCGGATCATCTTTGAAAAAGAAGGCCGTGCGTCCGGACGTGGAGCCGGAGATGGGGGTCTCCTTTGGATAGGTACTCGATGGGTAAGGACTGGATGGCTCGTGGGTTTTCTTGTGTGTGAGCGAGGGTTTGAAAATATTTAAAAGACTTAGCAGAATTAAGGTGGTCTCTTGGTAGCCCAGTTTTGTGGAACTTACTGCGACTCTTGATGGGCCATTTGATATGATATTTTCCAAAGCCAAAGCATCTTCCACTTGAAAATTGTTTACAGATATCAACATGGGGGTATTTGCACATTATTTATGCAACGACTAAAAACATGAAACTTACAAATGTGTAGATATTTACAATAACTAGACATACATCTACTGTCTAAAAATCTAAAGTACAGATTAGGTTGATTATACTTAAGATCCCAGAACTCATTTTTTTGAACACATGATTGCATTGAGTGAGAGTTTCCGCTTGAAAGTTTGACATAATTGTCCATTATTACAGATGCGTCATTACCACTGGATTTCAAGAATAAATTATCTTCACTTAAAACAAATTTAGAAGCAATAGTTTCCATAAAATTTTTAACCCCTTTAAACAATTCTGACGAGGAAAGTTCACTAGCACTTGCTTGATTATATATAGTGACGTTTTCAGGTTCAAAGGGTTTTAAAGTTTTTACGCAACCCAATTACACAAAAATTTGGATAATGCATATTTGGATTAGAAGTATCAGCTGAAGGAGAAACACTGGGCGATGTAGGGGATTTTAATGCATGTGTAGCATCAACAATTGCTGACTGAAAACCGACTTTTAACATTTTCATTTCATTTTCCTTGAAAAGATTACTTTTCTGGCGTTCGTAAAGATCAGATAAACTGTCATGAAGAGATTCAAGAAGAATAATCCGTGTCCTAAGATTGACGATTTCCGCTTCTTTTTTTAGGCGATCTTCACAGGTATGGGGCTCTAAGTCATTAGTCGGTTCTGCAATGTTTGTCAATTCACCTTTACTGGAACAATAGATTTGGTGGGTAATTTGGGATTGATGGGTTGTGGTTATTTTTGCAGAACCAATGGATCCATAAGAACTATTTTTGACATTACTCGAAGCAATAGGTAAAGTAGGGGAATTTGTAATACCACTTAGAACGATCACTTTAAATTGATTTTTGTTGGAGATAGATGAATTTCCTTCATCCAAAATGACAGGGGATTTTGCAGACTCGATTAGTTGAACCACTTCTGGTTGATTATCGATGGAATTAATCACGTCATTTTTAACCATCGACGCTCGACATTGAACGCATAACCAATAAGGGTTTTTAAGGCTATTACTTTTTGTTCTGCCAACACAAGCAAGGTGCAACCAAGCATTGCACTTAGAACACTGGAAAGACCCAGTTCCACATTTTCTGTAGCATTCATTGCAAGGATGGGACATTTTAGGCTAAGGAATAAAAACGAGAAAGACCTTGTATTGGAAGCTATATCTTCAACTAAAAGCTGGTCGCTTAAGCCAGGATTAGTACTGGTACTTTCTAAAGAAAAGTTCATAAGGCTGATCTTGTGTCTTCAGTTAAAAATCATAAGCGTCATTTATTTCAAAACAAGATATCTTGACAGGTTAAGATCTAATGGAAGACTGATTTGGTCCAGTATTTGCTCAATCTTTCTGATTATAGAATATTCCAAAGAGTATGTGTAAATTATAGGCGTGTAAATTGTCACTCGTGTCGACAAAAACAAATTATCAACGCCATCATATGTTTGATGACGCTTGTTATTTTTTCAGCGCAAAAATAAAAAAAATTAATTGAATGAATGTATACGGTAAAACTAGGTCAGTACTAAGTGTCTGTTGTCAGTTCCTGACAGAGAAATGATAGCAAAGCTTGAAAAATCCCAAGTGTTGCCAAATATTAGATGCTGTTGATAGGTGTGTCCTGTTGACACTAGTGCCAGTTTTTACTCTTGTAAATTACCAATGTTCTTTGGAATATTCACTATTGGATGCAGCTTCATGCATAGTCAGCGTTCCTAAGATTTCCGTTTGTATTTTCAAATATATTTTGAAATCTTTAAATAGAAGTTTCCAAATTCATCCTATCTTCTGCTAGTACAACTAGTCCTATCAATTCGTCCTATCTTTAACTTCGCGGCGAATCGGCTCTCAAGATTGTTGCACTTCGTTGCAATTTTCCATTTGCTCTTTTCAATGCCGTGTATGTGTTATCCATGTCAAAGAACTGAAAATCGATTTAAAGAAATTTTGAGCTATCAAACTGTTTGTGTTAATGAACTGTAAGTAAGGAGTGACCCAGCTCAACAGTAACCGAAACTTGTAAAAAATGGAATTTTGATACAAATAGATGCATTAGAAGAATCAAATTTTTATGCTGATTTCAAATATATAAGTTTTATCAAGTTTAATCTTATTCATCAACAGTTACGTGTCTGAGAAAATTTGACTTATTTTCAAAAAAAGGGGAAAACAACCCCTGAAAGTCATAGAAGTTTAATGAAAATTACACCATCAGTTTCAGCGTATCAAAGAACCCTAGTATAGAGGTTTCAAGCT